>NC_135214.1:9756349-10056349 GCF_052324685.1 Brachyhypopomus gauderio
ACATAAAAACAAAGTTGTCCTCCAAAGATGGGGGGGTGGAGGTGGGCCAAAAAAATAAAAAATAAAAATTCTACATTGCACACCCATGTATTTGATGTTAAATTAACTATTCAAAACATACTTGTTCTGCCCCAGTTGTACGTGACATGCCAACTCGACAGACAGCTAACATAGGTTATAGCTAATCCCAACCTTTTCTTCACTAATTGATAAAGGTGCAGCGCTCCGACTGATGGTTTAGTTTTATTACAGACATTTTTTGTCTCACAACTTCCAAGACCACCGTGAACACTGAAATGAAATACAACATACGTCAACGAACCCATCATGTTCCGGTCTATGGATTATTTAACTGTTTAAATTATTACATAAAATGTTGTCCAACCTAATTTACACACACATGCAGACACAAGAATATTGCACTCAAATTATCATACCGTGTGCACCTCCAACCAGAAGGTTAGGCATTGGTAGAAGTCCATTTCTTCATACTTTACAGTTCTTTGTCCTTTATACGCCGCTTGCACACCGAATAACTATTAACAAAACTCACATCCCTTTACCCAAGTGCATCACGTGACCAACTGATGACCTCACTGTTGACATGGTCAAGTGATGTTATTAATTACACAATTCTCCAAAGTATACACATAATAATCAATAAATATACAAATATGAATGAAATATGAAATGGATATTAAAAGAAAATGAATAAATTCACACAAACAAAATGCTTATATTACTGCATTCGCTACATAGGTAGACTTGAAAAAGGTAGGAACCAAAGGTATTTAGTCTTTAATGTTTTACTTGTAAATCCAAGTACCAATTTGTGAAACTGAAACTAATCTACATAATGAGAGCTTAAACATATTAACAGTGCTGGCATATAATCTGTATTCATAGAACTGAAAATCTAAACATAAATTTGACAGCCAAGATGATAACATGCTAGCTAAATAGACTGTTGCAAAAGTTAACGCCATATAAACAAACATCTTCACATTTCATTTGGCGCCACTCGAGTGGCTGCCTGTTACAACAGCTCTCGCTCATTGTGAGCAGTGTTGCCAACTTAGCGACTTTTCAGACCCTCTAGCGACTTTTTGTAGTAAAAAGCGACTAGCGACAAATCTAGCAACTTTTTGTGGTGTTATTGGAGACTTGGAGACTCTGAACAAACACGCTCTTTAGTTGCTGTCCTCTGGGCCATGAGCCCCACAACACTCAGTGCAGTCTCACACTCAGAGCAGACCCTCACCGCTCCACATCCACACTGAAAATAAACTGCGCATGCTCAAAGCTGCCGCCGACGGGGGATGTAAATATAAATGCTTTAGTCTTCAGTAAGACACGAAAAGAAATCACTGCATTTAACTCACACAGTCTCAGTCATTCTTCACCTCATTCACCACGTAGCCGGTCACTCGACTCGTCCACAGTGCATCTCTGTGAAAGCTAAACATCTAGCTTAAACATTTAGCTAACTCCACAGTATGTGTGTCTCTGTGAAAGCTTAACATCTAGCTAACTTGCTCATCATGTCTCACTCTAAACTCTATTCTCAAAAATACAGGAAGGAGTGGGAATCAAATCCTGAATTTAAAGGCTGGCTGAAGCAATGTATTGGAGATAATACACAGGCATACTGCCTATATTGTAAGGTTGATTTCTATGCCAACTAGTTCCTGCTAACGGCTACTCATATACTAACATTTAACAACACAGCAAAAAAACTATTTATGTAATTTACGTAAAAATTATTTATACAAAGCATTAAAGTCATGTAGTTTTTTTGAGAAGTGACTGCCTATTTCAAAGACAACAGATGTTCATTTGTAGTTCTAACATATTTAGGTGATTTTTACTCATTTTCTTCTCTCCCAACGTTATTCCTTTAAAGCTTCAAAAACATGTATTATGCAAATTAGGTGATGACGTCATTTAGTGACTTCTAGCAACTTTTAGGACAACCAATAGCGACTTTCCTTACTGGGGAGTTGGCAACAGTGATTGTGAGCGTTTTTCTCTTACTTTTCGCTCCTTTTAAATAGCAGTTTACGCACTTTTTTACTTTGTCCGCACACCGTGGCAATAAATTAGTGAAGTTTGCACTTTTATTTCTTTGTTATTTCTCGCGTATTATACACGCGACCGGGGATCCAGTGCACAGCATGCAGGAGCCCATTGTTTACACTCGGGAGCAGCTTCTGGTGCTACGTGACTCAGCGGGCGCCCCAGGGGAATGAGCTGAGATCCCCGCGAGCTGAGGAGAAGATGCTGGGGGAATCGTGCGGGGGCTCTGCGCCAGGCGAGAAGGAGACGATACAAACCAGTTCTCCCTTCCGTTACCATGGGCAACGTACGATCTCTCTCTAATAAGATGGACGAGTTAACGGCACTGACCTGACACGAGAGGGAATTCTGCGAATGTAGCGTCATGGTGTTTACGGAGACGTGGCTAACGGCGCTAACTCCGGACTCTCTCGTCTCTCTGGAAGGCTTTCACCTCATCCGGGCAGATAGGACAGAGAAGAGTGGTAAGAAGAAAGGAGGAGGACTGGCAGTGTTTGTGAATAGTAGATGGTGTAACGCGGGGCACCTCAGTGTTAAGGAGCAGATCTGTTGTAAGGACATTGAACTGTTAGCAGTTAGCATGAGACCCTACTATCTACCGCGGGAGTTCTCACACGCTATCGCGATAGCTGCGTATGTTCACCCGTCTGCTAACACCAACACTGACTGTGATGTTCTGCACTCAGCTGTGAGCAGGATTCAGACCCAGCACCCCCAAGCCCTCCTGATTTCTGGAGATTTGAACAACTGTTCTCCATCATCGACCCTGTCTACATTCACCCAGTGCATTACCTGCAAAACCAGAGACAATAAGATACTGGATCTGTTTTATGCCAACACAAAAAGAGCATATAACTCATCACCCCTCCCTCCCCTGGGAAGATCTGATCATAACCTGGTTCATCTTCTCCCTGTGTACAAACCTCTTGTACACAGAGAACCAGCCGTCACCCGCATAGTGAAGAAATGGACTGTGGGAGGAACTGTGTGATCCACATGGGGAGGATATTGATGGTCTCACACTGCATAACAGACTATGTGAACTTCTGTGTGGAGAACAATGTACCCACCAAGACTGTTCTGTGTTTCTCCAACAACAAACCCTGGATTAACCCTGATATAAAGGTTCTCCTGAAGGAGAAAAAGAGAGCTTTTAGATCAGGTGACAAAGAGAAGATGAAGGGTGTGCAAAGGGAACTGAGGAGAAAGATCAGAGAGGGGAAGGCCAGCTACAGGAGGAAGATGGAGGTCCAGCTGCAAGAGAATAATGTCAGAGGAGTCTGGAATAGCCTTAAAACTATTTCTGGCCACAAGAAGCCTGACTCCCAGGCTGGAGGGGACCAGAAGTGGGTGAATGAACTCAACCTGTTCTTTAATAGGTTTGATCAGTCACCTGCCCCTCCACTTCACAGACACCACTGCTGGGATCTCCCTGTCTGGCACCATCAGCATACTGCCCTACACCCTCTTTTATACCCAACCCCCTCCCTTTCAACTCACAGCCTCCACCAAATGGCTCTCCTGCTGACACACACTCCAGCAGCCAGCCCCCTCACCAAACGGCTCTCCTGCTGGCACACAATCCAGCAGTCAGCCCCCCCCCCCCCCCCCCCCCCCCCCACTTCAGTCTGGCATTTACCACATCCCAGGTGAGAGGTGAGCTCAGGAAGATCAAGATCAGGAAGGCTGTTGGCCTAGATGGAATCAGCTCAGGGCTTCTCAAGTCCTGTGCCGACCAGTTGTGTGGTGTGGCCAGACATATCTTTAATCTCAGACATACCTTTAATCTCAGGCCCCGACTTGCATCCCAGTAGCAGCCCCCTTTTCATCCAAAGCCACCGGGTGGCCTTCTCAGCGGCTTCGCTTGCGGATTTGATGGCCCTCTTCTTTGCTGCTCCTATGATGCCCAAGCGACTCAAGACCTTGCACAGAGACCTTCCGGCAAATCCCCTGCAGCCTACCTCTATGGGCTTGTAGAAGGTCTTCCAGCCTCCCTCCCTGCACTCCTCTACCAGTTCCTGATACTTAGCCCTCTTCCTCTCGTTGGCCTCCTCAATATGTTCTTCCCAGGGCACTGTTAACTCCAGTATGATCAGCTGTTTTGAACACTGAGAGGTCATGATCATATCTGGGCGGAGGTTTGTTGTTGCGATGTGCTGAGGGAACTTCAGCTGCTTCTCCAGGTCGACTTGCAGCTGCCAATCAGGTGCTGTGTGGAGTAGGCCAGTTTTCTTCTGTTGCTTCTGTTGTGTTTTGAGTTGTTCTCCATCTTTGACAAAAGATAATGCTGTCTTGGGATCATGTTTTTCCCTGGTGCTAATGGCTGAGGCTACATTCTCAGCGACTGCCTTGAGTACCTGGTCATGGCGCCAGCGGTAGCGACCATCTGCCAGAGCCTTTTTTTTTTAAATAGTCTTTCTGTTTTAACAAATGAGTCTACTGTCCATTGTGATGAGTTAAAATTGATAAATTTAAAAAGTGATAATAAAATCCATCCATGTAAGCAGTTTTGAGTTTTTAATTGTTCGTATTCAACAGAACAAAAGTACACCAATACCCATGGCGGTTACCAAGGGATGTCACTTACATACACTTTGAAAGAAGCTTCAATTTGTGGACCACATTTTAATGTAGTGATAAAAAAATACTCAAAGCTTCATTTTGACATTACTCATCAACTATGATGCACCAATCAGGGTGGGTCACTGTGAATGCAAAGTATTCAAGTCATTAATATTTTTACAGGCGCAGTGATGTAATTGCCTCTCAGCACTACCTTTGTGCTGGCTGTGGGACAGAAATTGAACGACGTAAGTCCTTGATGGTTTTTAACTTCACCTCATGTGCTCAAAAAATTATCATTATGACGACTTGGCTCATTTTTTATTAAAAAAGGAATTATTTGCTCTTGTGTCTCATCCACTGTCTCTCATTCTGACGCTTGCAGGCTACATCAAGAGATTACGTTACTGCGACTACCTAGGCAGGTACTTTTGCAACAGTTGTCATGGTGGTGGGGAGTCAATGATTCCGGGGCGGGTTCTGAGTCGCTGGGACTTCAGCCGCTACCCAGTGTGCATCTTCTCTAAGCAATTATTGGACACTATATGGGAGCAGCCGCTGTTCAAGCTCACCAGCATGGCCAAAGAATTGTACGGTCAGGCCAAGGAGCTGCAAAAATTCAGGGTATGTTTTCCCATGTGGTTCTATGCTAGTATGTTCAGGGTTGGCAGGGAATAGCTCAGACTTAAAAGTACTTAAGTAAAATTTATTTAAATAGTAATTTTCACAGACATTAGTCACAAAGTCCCTTATATAATCTTTTTTTTTCAGTTTTTCTCAGTCAATTTGGTACATTTTGTCACATCATGGTTTACATTAGCATCACAATAAGTGCATTTCTCAAAACTGTTAGTGCCAACAGCAAAACTCAATGAAATACATGCAAAAGCACATACTTCACTCAGAATAATTTGTCTTTGCCTCAAAAGCAAATATTTTGGTCAATCAATTCATCAGTGCCATCAGAATATCTAGTCTGTGTGCCATTACCTTTGAACAAGGCAGTCAAAATACTTAGTCATGTTGTCAGTGCAGACTGTAAATTATATTCTGATGGAAATTAGCTAAGCTTTTGATTTAAAGAATGCTGCTGTATATCAAATTAAACAATGCATGTTACACACAAAACACAAACTTAAACAGAACACAACGTTACACATGACTGTATGTGGGTGACTGATAGCAAGAAATTGGACTGGAATCTAATTTGTACAGCAGTATTGTTTGACTGTATTGTTCGCAATGTAATTTGTTGACAAAAACAAGTCTGATTGAAATTCAGAAAAGACAACTAACTGTTGAAACAACCTGAGCACATACAGCCTCCTCTTGTTGAGGTGTGAAAATGGGACTTGCAACCCCTATAAGCTAGTCTTGATATAAGAATGCAAAAAAGCAAAACATAAAATTGAATAACATTTCACAATTTATGCCAGTGTGCAGCATTACGGCAGAGAGCACATTTCTGAATTACATACATGTTTTCTATATGAAATGTTTGAACAATTGAAGTTGTTTGAACAGTTGTTCTTCCAATACTTGGCTGCACCCAGTGACTAGCTTCAGCCATTGTGAAATCATGATTTAAAGTTTTTCTCAGTCGATTCGGTTCATTTTTCAGATCAGAATTGAAAGTCTCAAAACAGTTCATTCAGTCTCCACATCTCCTTGTCACTTGTGCACATCATAATTGAATTTCTCCTTGTATTTAACATTTTCCAAATGTTTTTGTACATATTGCAAATGGACATGGGCAGTTGTCTGTTGTTTTTTACATTATGTGTTGCTTATGTCATGGTTATCAAAATGTGTTGTATGGATTGGCTGTTGAATTGTCTTACTCTCCCAAACATTTAGTCTTTAGGTCATCGCCTAGGTATGCAAAAGTGCTGAACATGTCATAATCTCTACGGCATCATTTTACATTTATTTAGTTAATTTTTTTGTTACATTTTGGTAATTTATCCTAATTTGATTAAATTGTTTGCAAGTGAACATTCAGTTACAGTAAGAAAGGGAATTGGTGAAGGCTTAGATTAACCAATGGTCTCAACCACAGGTCAGAGGTGCGTCTCATGAACCTTTACTGTAATTGGCAAACATTTATAGACGCTAAACACGGCAGTATCACAAAGTCTCATAATGGAAAGACATGGCCATGTATAGGGTGAACAGTCAATAGGAGAAGTAGTGTGTGGTGTAGAGGGGTAAGACTGTGTGGTGTAGAGGAGTAAGACTATATGGTGTAGATGGGTAAGACTGTGTGGTGTAAGGCTGAGGGGACAAAACAGTGAAATACAGTAAGGGCAACAATTGTGGACCATGTTTTACATGTAAGTAATGGTCTCACAATGGCTGAAGCTGGTTTCTGGGTGCAGCCGAATATTGGAAGATCAACTGTGTCTTCAATCGTTCAAACATTTCATAATGAAAACATGTATGTAATTCAGAAATGTGCTCTCTGCTGTAATACTGCACATTGACATACATTCTGACATGTTATTCTTTTTTTGCATTTTTGCATTCTTATACCATATAGGATATAAAGACTAGCTCATAGTGGTAGCAGAGGTTCAATTTTCACACAGCAAGAGGAGGCTGTATGTGCTCAGGTTGTTTTGAATGTGTAGAATAAGTTTCTAATTTTGCAGTTTTTCCAGTCAGTTGTCTGTCTTTTCTGAATTTCAGTCAGTGTTTTTGTCAACAAATTGCAGCGCGAACAATACCGTCAAACAATATTGCTGTACAAATTTGATTCCAGTCCAATTTCTTGCTATCAGTCTCCCACATACAGTCATGTGTAACTGTGTTCCGTGTAAGTGTGTATGTGTGTACCATGTATTTGATATACCATAGAATGTGCAGTGTTCTTGAAATCAAAAGCTTAGCTAGTTTCCATCAGAATATACATTCTACAATGACTGTGACTTATAGTTGCACTGACAACATGACTAAGTATTTTGACTGCCTTGTCCATAGGCAATGGCACACAGACTAGATATTCTGATGGCACTGACGACTGACCTAAATATTTGATTTTGGGGCAAAAACAAAGAATTTTGAGTGAAGTATCTGCATTTGCAGGTATTTCATTGAGTTTTGCTGTTTGCACTAACTGTTTTGAGAAATGCACTAGTTGTGATGCCAATGTAAAGCATGATGTGAGAAATGAACCAAACCGACTGGGAAAAACTGTAAATGTAAAACATGGTCCACTATTACCCTTATTTCACCTGGGACAAACCTCTTCTTCTGTTTTGTGCCTTCAGCCTTACAGCACACAGTCTTACCCCTCTTCTTGGCTGTTCACCCTGTACACAACCTCGTCTTTCCATTATGAGACTTTGTGATACTGCAGTGTTTAGTGTCTGTGTTTGTCTGTGTTGGACAAAGGTCCAATTGTCACTACCTGATTTGAACCAGAAACCTGGATTTGGACTACGCATGCATATAATTGAACGCAATTTCCAATACGGCACGATTATAGCTGCCAATTTTACACTTGTGTGAGACATGTTGGTTATCCCAGCCCACTGGGATTTTTGTTAAAACAATTAGACTTCATGCTTAGCCAAAGTGCCACAGATACATTATATTGCCAAAAGTATTTGCTCACCTTCCTTAAATTACATATGAGCTTAAGTGACATCCCATTCCTAATCCATTGGGTTCAATATGACATTGGTCCACCCTTTGCAGCTAGAACAGCTTCAGCTTTTCTGGGAAGGCTGTCCACAAGGTTTTTGACCATTCTTCCAAAAGCGCATTTGTGAGATCACATACTGATGTTGGACAAGAAGGCCTGGCTCTCAGTCTCCGCTCTAATTCATCCCAAAGGTGTTCTATCAGGTTGAGGCCAGTCAAGTTCATTCACAACAGACTCTGCCATCCATGTCTTTACAGACATTGCTTTGTGGACTGGTGCACAGTCATGTTAGAAGAGGAAGGGGCCAGCTCCAAACCACGCCACGTCTCCCATGAGTCAAACACATATCCAGCTGACAACATTCCGTCCAGACATGTGGGTCCTCCTGCCCCATGACTCCTCGTGGAAAAAATAGTATCAGTTTTGTTGAGAGACCACTTAATCAATTCCATTTTTTTAATTCGAAGAGCAGTGTCAGGGTTCTGAGACGAGACAGAGAAGCTAAGCGAAAACCGTGGAGTGCAGGAGCAACACATAGAGTGACCGCCTCTCATGAAAGCCTGAAGAGAAGTGAGGCCAAGCCCAGAGAACTCCAGAGAATGCGTGTCCACTGCTCTAGAGTCCAGTGGCTCTTGAGTGACATGCTTTAAACCAGGGGTGCCCATTACGTCGATTGCAATTGACTGGTCGATCGTGGATGAATGACAGGCTATTGTCCATCTGCACTGACATACATAGTAGCCAATCTGATATCTAGGGTTTGCCACACGCAACCGCCCCCGTCAATGATCGACACACGCCGCTAAAAAATAAATAGGTAGATCTTTCCGACTTGGTCATCTTATAAGTAGCTCGCAAGCTGAAAACTTGTGGGCACCCCTGCTTTAAACCATTGCAGTCGACGCTTTGCATTGCACTTGGTGATGTATAGCTTGGATGTAGCTTCTCGACCATGGAAAACCATTCCATGAAGTTCTCTGTGCACTGTTCTTGTGCTAATCTGAAGGCCACATGAAGTTGGGATGTCTGTCGTGATTGATTCTGCAGAAAGTTGGTGACCTCTTCACACTATGAGCTCCTGGGAGTGTCCCATTCTTTCAAAAATGTTTATAAAAACATTTTTTGCATGCCTTGGTGCTTAATTTTATATAGCTGTGGTCATGGAAGAGATTGGAACACCTGATTCCGATCATTTGGATGGGTGAGCGAATACTTTTGGCAATATAGTATAATAATGTTTATTACCCAAAGCCAAATAAATGTTTGTGTCAACAGTGATTGTGGAATTAAAAATCATTCATTTATTTTTTCATTCATTAATTAAATTAAAAAAACTTCATTGTGAATCTGAAGCTACAGAGTGTTAACTAATGTAGCTTAAATGCTAATGTCCAAATACTAAATTCAAAAATGTATTGCATATAGAATTCTTGGAATTCAAACAAGACTAGCTACCTATAGGAAGGACAACACTGCATTCAAAAGGAAGACACAAACATTCAATGTTTCGTTGGCTTTGAGTGGTAAATGTTTTTAAAATGTCTATAGCTAACCATGATGTATAATTGTTTTAAAAAAGCGTCTGCTGTAAAATTAATCGGAAATTACATTCAAACATTACATTCAAATCAGTCACCGAACATGTGCTCTTTTTGGGACATAAAAAAATCATCCAGGCAGGATTTTAAATTGCCAGAAATATCCGTGATTCAATTCACAATCTCTTTTATTGTAATAAAAAAGTGAATTAATCATTTTGAGCATTGAAAGAGCTTGAAAACTGCTTGAATTTGACCTTGGAAAAGGTATATGAACCCAGAAAATAGTAAGGAATACATCCTGTAGACAATGAAGAATTTACAATTGCCAAAACAGCAGGAAGAATGATAGGTAATAGAGGTTGATGTTGAGACAGCTGATAGCCTCACTCTCATGCTATATGCATGTATCTCTTATCAGGAGCTACAAGAACAGATGATATCCATTAAGAAGCTGTTGAGAGCATGCAGACTATCTGATGGGTAAGGAGCCCTCTTCCCACCAAGGTTATAATAGTTAATGAAAACACGAAAAAATGAAAACTGATATTGAAAAAACATTTTCGTTAACTGAAATAAATAGTAATGGTAATTAAAAGAAAAAACGATAACTAACTGTAACTGTATTACATGTTTAGAAAACTAACTAACGTTCTGAAATTATAGATAGGATACCCTTCGTTTTCATGTCAATTTATTTATAAGTCTTGTGGACTGACATGAAATCGATTTTTTTTCACTAGAAGTTTAACATTAGCTGACAGAACCGTTCGGCAACTCGTGGTCCAACATGTTGTTTCTTGTTTAGAGTATGCTAGCCTGCAAAATTACGACAACAAAATTTGGGAGAAAATGGCAGAGTCCTGTATGGGTTTTTTTTTATATGACTACGAGAAAGACTACATGTCTTGTAGTGGAAACAGGTTATAAAATATATGGAGTAGTTCTCAAGAGGAAAAACCCCACGAATCTCAAAGCTCACACAATAGGGCTAACTGCCAGTACCTTGATAAGCTAGCCTCTCTGAGTAGCTCCGAGAAGCAACATCTCGGCTAGGTAGCACCGGGAAGGAGACAACCATAATGAACCGTTTTCACCAGTGATCAAATAGCTCCTGGTTAGTTAATATGCAGATGCAGGAAAACCACAAGCGGGAGGATGCCCTGGTTAATGTGTTGAGACTGGATGTCAACACGACTGTGTGACTCAATTACCTTCAAAAAGTTTCGATTTTCACTCGAACCAAAATAGGGTTACGTTCTTATGTTCGTGTCTGTCCTTAGCAATTTTCAGTATAGGCTACATATTTTGCACTTAGGGCTGCTATCTTGTGTACTGTTTTGTGGACAGTTGGTTGTTCAACAGTAATTAAATGCATTTTTTAATGGTATCTTTTGATTAGTTTTTATTAAACAATATTTACTTTGACCTTTTTTTAATCCGGCACCTGACAAATAACCCAAAGTTTGAAAAAACTAAAACTAATACTAGAACTAATGAAAACTAAACTAAAACTAAGCTTTAAAAAAAGAATAAAAACAAATAAAACTAACATGAACAACCACAATTAAAATCTTGAAAATCTCATGTGTTCAGAATAGAAGTGATTAAGGCTAGGGGAAGGAGAGAAATATACATATTTTATGTAAGTTGTCTTATCTGTGTGGTCTTAATTAGTTTTGAGGCTGATGTTTCTGTTGAAAGGGTCCTAGCTGAGTTCCAGCAGCTTCCCTCTCACCTGACTGATGAGCCCCATCGCTTCTCCATGGATGACCTCGTCAGGATCAAACGAGGTCAGCTTATAAACATGGCAAAAACCATGCTCCGGACAGCTACAAACCACGTGGAGTCATGTGAGGTATGTCAAACTGCCACTGCAGATGTAATATAGAGACCAGCAGAACAGTTCAACACTGTTTTGTTCTGCCTCTACCTCCTCTACCACTTAATGACACAAGCAGTACCAGTTCTTTGCACTTTTAAAACTACTAATTATTGTCACAACATTCTTGATCTAAGCAGATATTAAATTCTAGTTTGTGATAAATTATTTACTGCAGTCTCAGTAATGTAATAACTACATAAATTTAATATGAACATTACCTGGAAAGTACAATATATTAAAAACAAGAATCAAAGCAGAATAATAAAATAATCACAATAGTGGAATTATGTTTAAAATGTGCCAAACAACTGATGGCTGAGTTTGTATGGACTGTTCAATTCATGAAAATGATTTTCTCTTTGTAGTTGTGTCAGGCCAAAGGCTTTATCTGTGAGTTCTGTCATGGTCAGGAAGTGCTCTTTCCCTTCCAGACAGACATCTGCACACGCTGCCCAGGTCAGATGCCACTTACCTTCCTGTTTCCTCTGCTGATTGAATGTGGCTCAACATAATTTAATCTTACCCAGGCTTTTACTACTTTGCACTTGTTTAATATTACCAGTTGGAAATGAAGACTTGTTAAATGTATAGTCACTGTTTTGAAAATTGACAGATATTCTTTTCAGTTTTTACATTGTGCATGTAGAGCATGGCTGATGGACAAGCTTCCTTGTCCAGATTGGGTGGGTGTTGACAGGATAATTTGTTTTCCTTCCCTTGCTAGAGCCTGTACTTGCCAGAGACCATATCCACCCCCCCACCCCCCGAATGTATATTATTGCCATGTTATTGATAAATGTACTATCATAAATGTGAAACACTATATTGCCAAAAGTATTCGCTCACCCATCCAGCTATCAACCCATTAGAACACCTTTGGGATGAATCAGAGTGGAGACTGAGAGCCAGGCCGCCTCATCCAACATTAATATGTGACCTCACAAATGCGCTTCTGGAACAATGGTCAAAAATCCCCACACACTACTAAACACACTACTAAACCTTGTGGACAGCCTTCCCAGAAGAGCTGAAGCTGTTCTAGCTTCAAAGGGTGGACCAACGTCATATTGAACCCTATGGATTAGGAATAGGATGTAAGCTCATATGTGAGTCAAGGAAGGTGAGCAAATACCTTTGGCAATATAGTGTGTATATATATCACAAAAACGTCTTTAAATTATTTACCCTACCTAGGAAGTGCAGGTGCAGTTTGGTCCAGCAGACGGCACTGTAGCATCTTGTACTTTTTTCAAAAGCTCCACTGAAAATAGACATAAAATAACAAATATTTATGGGCGTTTTTCAAAAAAGTGACTTTGTACAACAAGAAGTGTGTAGCTGTTGCCAGCCAAATGCCAAGAAAGTCCTTAACACACTCCACTCTCTCCCACTCCATATCTGTGTGTTTCTCTCAGACTGCAGGGCTTGTTTTCATACAGTATGTTTCCGAGGTGACCCCTGCCCTAAATGTGATCGACTGCAAAGCCGAAAGAGCCTCCAGGATGCCTGAAAGAGCCTCTGGGTCTTCAAGGAAACCACATATTTTTTACTATTTTTTCCAATTAGTTTCCACTTGATTGTATTTAGTACGTGGTTGGAGACCAGTGTATTGTATTGATTGTATGGAGGTGGATGGCAGGCAGAGGATTGTCTGTTTGATCAGTGTATATTTGTATATATATATTTTTTTCATTATCTTTATATTGTGTTTGTATAGACATGAATAGAGAAACAGACTCAGGCAGAGGACTGTCTTTGTAACCAGTGTGTGTTTGTTGGTATTTTTTCTTCCTTTAATCTACTTGCTGTACAGAGAGAGAAAAAGCATCTTGATTCCTCTATGTCCTGGACACAGGGAATTGATAATGAAGAATCTTTGAATTGTGAATCTTAAATTATAAAACATGATCATAAAGTGATGCTGTGGTTTATTTTCATTATTTATTTAACAGCTAGTATTTTCTTAACTAATCTGTTTTTTCCAGTGTTATCATGATATTTTTACATGAAAACATTGTATTTACATTAAATATATTAGCCTATAAATCACACTACATATTTGTCCTAATTTACCATAAATAATATATTGTAATGTAATAATGTAGCAATATAAAGGTTTTGTGTATTTTATTAAACAAGCTACTTTAGCTACTAACCAGCAACTGGTTTACAAATATTCATAGAAAATACCAAGCGTTAAACAAATACTTTAAAATCCTTAGAAAAAAATGCTCCTTGCTGTCATTTATTCTTACACCCTTGTTTTATATTTATTAAGTTATTTGTATTTAATGACATTGAAAACGATTCTGTTTCCTTCATATTAGATTTTCTAAGTTTTTTTAATTGGTTTCCTCATTGGATTTACTATGACTTGTCAAGAAGTAAAAGTCTTGTCAGAAGTGGGATTCGAACCCACGCCTCCATTCGGAGACCAGAATTCCCTTTGTACAGGAAGGTATGAACCTTGAGTCTGGCGCCTTAGACCGCTCGGCCATCCTGACACTGCAAAACCCTCCAACTATATGAGCTATGATTGCGGGCGATTGTTAACATTTCTCTAGTATTTAAATTTGTTCTTCTACCCAGTATTCACAACACCCACTCCCCAATTAACTATTAGCATTGCTCCCGTAACAAAAGTATGTTTAACCGCCCACTGGCTTTGAGCGTTATGCAAACATTTTACGACCGCAATGATAATTTGTCACGTCATCGTGTGAAATGCCATATATTGTACTGTATACCATGGCCAAAAAAATATTCGGAGTTATCATGCAATAACACATCAAAAGTTTGTGTCAGAAGTGGGATTCGAACCCACGCCTCCATTCGGAGACCAGAATTCCCTTTGAGGAGGAAGGTGTAAACCTTGAGTCTGGCGCCTTAGACCACTCGGCCATCCTGACATACTACCGTCATGACTACATGACCACTATTCTATTAATTACTAAGCCAGCGTTAGCTATAAGCTAACTTTGTTACATGCTAATAAAGTTTTTATTTAGTTACCCTCCACTAATATCTTTCCTAGACGTTACCTACCGGATCTACCTACTTAATTCCAAGACATAGCGTTAGCTATTTCCTTAATTACAGCAAGATATAAAACATTTAGCCAGCTAGCTAACTAACGTTAACATTGGTAAATTCTTAAACTTTTGTATGGTATGTAGCTTAGCTAATTAGGTAGTACATGGGTAGCTAGCACTGACTCGTTCATCTTACCACATTAGCCAGCCAAAAAACAATATGGATGAGTAAAAAGACTAGCAGCCTGCATAAAAACTCATTGAAGCGGGTTCTCGAAGCGCAGCTTCAAATACATCATCACAATTTGATGTCAAACTATAAATACTGGTATAATATTTCTGGGGACAATAATGTGCATTACTTCTAACTTTCTAAACATTACTGTAGAAATCCCAAAATGACTGAAGTGTATAAATGCATATGCAGCAATGACAAAAAAGGTACCGTACACAGATGTAGTTTTATTACACCGAAAAGTACAAGAGTCAACATAATATGAACCAAAGGGATGAACACGGTTGACATTTTGATGAACACGGTTGCCATTTTCAGCACTGTCAGTATTTTAAAAGGTAACTTGCCACAGAAGGTACCCACCCCGTACTTTCAATGCCAGACCCTCCATCTAAATTGATTTTAAAGCATCTGACCTGTACTAGCCTATGTGCAAATACGACTGCAAAATAACTGGGGAAAAGGAAAACCACTTTGTAAAGCACTATGACTTGTTAATACAACTGGACTATGTCATTTCTAGCTGCTAATTACTTAACGCATGGCAGCAAGAGAACTTTCTCCACAAATTATCTAAATTATGTGTATTAGGCCACATTTTACAGGACGTGTCAACATGGCCTAAGATGCATGGGGGACCAGTTTCATAGCACCTGCATTACCTACCACAGAGGTATTTTTCCATCTTACACTCATAGCCTAAGGTGTCCATCCATAAACATTTTTATGTGCATTGAAAAACATCCTGTAGTATGGAGAATGCAGCAGCCTATGAGCTCCCATGCAATTTTCTCTGTCAAACCAGAATCAGGTAAACCATTATTTTCAGAAAAAATAAATAATGCCAGGAAGGGGGCTTTGTCTGCAATATGCAAACAGTTATCACAATATATATTACAGCCAAATGGTGCCGGTTTAATTTAGTTTTGTTCAATATCAAGTCAATCTTCCATGATCCATAAGCTGTGATAAATGTGAGTTGACACAAAAATTACGTAAAATAATTAAACAAGGAAAAGGCGTTTTTTTAAACTATGCCTTTAACTATATAGAACAATAATTTATGCATGTGTTGAATGTTCACAGATTGTGTATGGCCACACTAGGTTTACAAGAGTTAACACATTTTACGTACTTAGATAGAACATGATTACACCAGAATAGCCCATTTTAATATGGCCATTCATGGTCCCACACCACTCTTCCTCTCTCAAACACATACACATACACATGTGTACTCATGCACATAATCTTAGGTGGCTGTTTAGCCAAAACCTCAACCCTTTTTGCCAGTGCTGGACTTCCTTGAGTTCTATATTTCTTTCTTGTATGTGCACTGTATGCAGGGCTCTAGATTTGATGATGCACACAGACAGAAACTTTCAAACCTCTCAACCTCTCAGCAGTGACGAAGAGGATCTATGGTCAACAGCACCTAACTTTTCCATCCACACAGAAGCTGTGCCAATCACTGCTGTTCATGGTAAAAATGACCTTCAGGATACCACAGGCGTCATGTCCCATAGCTACAGACACATGTAAATAGGCACACACAATGTAAATATAACCTTCTGTATCGAAATGTAAATTCAATTTTTGAAAACCACATGATACTCATAGAGCTCGTTTTGTGTGTGTGTGTGTGCGCGCGCATTGCACTCCTAAGCTGTAGCCTGACCTTAATGACTTTATCCGCACCAGAGGTCAGCAACCAGCTCCTGGTCGGCTCATAGTGCATGTGCACAACTGCATGCTTGCTGTCGTGGAATGTTGCTGTGGGTGCTCGTCTTACAAAACAATCAAATGAAACTTTAGTGCATTTCAGTCATCACCACACAGCATGTAGATTTTATATCAAACACTGAACAGATCCAAAAACACAGTACAAAACTATTTTAATCTAATTCGTTACATTCATCTAGACAACTATTTATGAATTAATCCAAGCTGTGATTCTTAAAATAAAATAAAAATAATAAAAAAATAAAAGGAAAAGTTCTACATATTAGCAAAAGGAGCCTTTGGAGCAAAGAGCAACATAGAAAATAGCTGCTGACTGAATAACACACTGATAATTGTGAAAGTGGTTATTTCTTTATTGAAAATGATTTCTATGTGGAGAGTATTTTAATAATCCAAAAACACAGCTAACTTTCTGCTAACCGGTGAACACCTTTAAGCCCAGATCTGCAAACAAGCAGTCAGCAGGTAAATTGGATCAGGTATGCCAACAGTGTAAAGCCTGGAAAGCATGGAGGCCACTTACTCATCATCAGTGATGGACTCATGGCAACTGTCACACACCCGCACTTCAAACTCAAAGCCCAAGAGTGGGATGGTGGAGCGTTTGGATGAGCACTTCCCGCAGACGGCCTGCCCACACTTCCTGCAGTGATGCTGGAAAACGAAAACAGGCACAGCTTCAGCTACAGTCTGCAATGACTAGGGTAAGATTGCTCAGGTGCTTAATTAATGGCAAGTCCAATTGAGTGTTATACTGCCCACTAGTGAATATGAATATTTTTGAAGTTTTGGGAATTGTGCAAATATTGGGTATGTAGTATCTGAGCAGATTGTGCATGAGAAGGTTACCTGGCGCAAGCCAATCTTTTTAGTGTCCCACATTTGTTTAAAATTCCAGAAGAAAGGCTGTTCGCACTTCTGACAAGAGTCACTGTCAAGCCATTCTGGAGTCTGAGAGAACACACACACACACACACACACACATCTTTACATGACCGTTTATGTGCACACTAGTTTGCTTACACAGCACACTTTCCTAAGCACATGTAAGCAAATCTGTCTCTCCATCACCTCCTGTCGTGCAATATCCATGTTCCAGACAACAATTCCTCCATCAGACCCACAGGAGATAAGTTGACGAGTGTGTGGGGCATAGCACAGACCCTGTACCCTATCACTGAACGGACAAACACACAAAAGAGGCAAAAGCACCCATGTGTGCACGCACACACACATGCACACACACACACATACAGAAATTCATAACGGAAATGACTCCCACCATTGAAGTACATCACTTCAATGAATATATTAATAAACATACCCAAATTATACAGAGCACTACTGGGCTCTGTCATATGTGAGTACGTGTATGACAGCCAGTTTTGTGTGTCTACACACATGTATATTTCCACATTTCTTACTTGTGCCCCTGGAGTTCAATGGCTGTTCCTTTCCGTCCCCCAATGTCCCACATAATAATGGAATGATCAGAACTTCCAGAAAATAAAACCCTCTGTACTGGATCCCAATACAAAGCAGTCACATTGCCTGCACACATACATACACATGGGCACACACACATTTAAAGAAAAGATATAAATTTTTTTTTTACTGTCCTCACATGCCATAATAATAATACTAAAATGAAATTGTATTAGTATTATATAGCAAAATAATTAAGCATTATTAAGATGTTTGGATTTTATATAGAAATAAACAACTATGGGTTTCTGATTAAAAAAACTAAATAAAGAGCCCAGCAAATTACAGAAGAATAAACAAGCAAGTCTTAAATCTGGATTTAAAAAGACACTGAGAGATTGCTCCTGTAATACTTTCTAGCACAAGGATTCAGATATTAGAATGTATATAAGGGAAATATGTTCCTACAAGAGTTGCTGGTGATTACCAGTAGGTCTGTCTTAGCAGAACAAAGTGGTCATGATTGGTTACAAGAAATCCAGAGATCAGGATGATATGTTGGAGCTAGGCCATTAAGGACTTTACAAGTAGGGCTGAACTAGCTAAAGTGTACTTAAGATTATGGCTGGCAACTGCTTCTGTTAAGATTAAACTATTGCAACATGTCCCTTGCAATAGTGTAACCTAAATTTCATAGTATATTGAAATATTGATAATATTATATATGAAAAGTATATACTATTGTCAATCACCTAGGCATAGCATAGGTCTTCTTTTCGATATGTTTTCTAAATGCTAATGTGCAGTTTTTGTAAAATTACGTATATAGTACATACCAGTGTGACCTTTGAAAGTGGTGACCAGACTACAGTTATCTTGCTCCAGTTTCAAAATGGTCACCTGACCAGAATAGTCACCCACAAATGCATGTCTGGTCTCCACATCAAATCTAACAGATTTTCAAGGAAAAAATACCCATTTCTCCTAATGTCACAAAGACAGGCTAGCTTGCTGTAATGTGGCAATGTCAGGCATTTTATTTCCATGTAGAATAAACATTTTTTGTATTTTTGTGATTACACTGTTTTACATGAGAGTAACAGTCTTATTTTGATCTCACTGAAGAGAGGACCTGTCTGCAGAGACAGACAGCAAATTACAATACTGTCTCTAATACATAGTAAACTCCATCTACAAAGGTGACCATGGCAATAATCTGTGCATGTCAGAGTGTGTGTGTGTGTGTGTATATATCTCAACTTAAATTACTAGACAGGATTGCCTCTACTCAGGACCCTCTCAGGCATCTTACTAGAAGAGGTAATCAATATCAGTTTTCTTCTTTGATTTCTCTCTATACACTTTGGGGTTTTCCTAGAACATACTGCCTTTATTATTTCTGAAGCCAATTGTTGAGTGATGAATCGGCCACCCAAATTTGAATATAATGTGATGCTAATGCATTTTACATTCATGGAGAAGTTCTATTTACATGACCCAAAATGTATTATGCATTCTTCCTTCAACAGTGAGAGAATAGCCAACAAAACTGCATGCATTTCCACTCCTCACAAAGCAACATCTGGTGCAATTTTCTGGGTTTTTTTGTTTGCTTCTTCAGTGAATTATCTGAAACTCTACTCTATACTTCACCAATATACCATGAATGAGGCTGTGAGTGTTTTAAAGGATACTGAAGTCCAGACACCCATGCTGTGGTCCTGTAGGTGCCCAGCTGCTGGCCACTTTCTGAACAATGCCAGGTAAAGCTCTTATCCTGGCCTGTGCTTAGGACCCACTCCATCTCCAACACAAACAGCACCACTGTAACACCACCCTGATGTGCTGCACACACACACACACACACACACACACAAATAGAGCAAAGACCATGCATATGTACTGTGTACACTGTATATGCCCAAACAAAAATGGAGAAAAAAATTATGACTTATGACGTATGATTCGTTATAGCCCCTGTACTCACCTTGATATGAACAAGCTGGAGTCATTTTATTGTAGTCTTCAGACAAAATAAACTCCTGGAAAGATCATACACACACAAAAACTTTAGTTAGATTAACATGCCAAATAAAATAATCATAATGAGATCCAAATATTTTTGTAGAGCCATTTAAAAAATAAAGGCTTCTTTCATCATCTTACTAAATTATACACTGGCTATAACAATTATGAGTTACTTTACTTTTTAAAGTTCCACATGCATTAAAAATGCATGGTAGTTGAAAAATTAAATGTAGAGGCATAAAAGTGGTCAATGTTTCCAACAAATAGACACTCGACCAACAACAACATGACAATTTTTGTGGTCTCTGTAATAGAAGCAATATCTGAAGTATTTGCCAAGTTGTCTTGGTCCTTCTCAAGGTTTCTTCCTCCTGCTCTAGTTTTTGCTTGCCACTGTCACCTCTGGCTTGCTCACTGGGCTCACTGGCTTGGAATTGGACATGCTGCTTTGTGACAACAGCTGTTGTAAAAGTCTCCTTACAAATAAATGTAACTTTGATTATGTTGTGGAATAGAAATATTGCAAATAGGTGATAACTCAATCTCAACAATTTTATGAGGAAAGATTGGTTACTGATGGCTGCAGTGCTGGGATATAATGGACTGAAAATAATGTTTGTGAAGGTTACACATTAAGGTTTTGTTTCGCTCACTCACAGATACAACTCCATTGTCCATCCCAACAGAAAGTCTCCTGGTCTCTGGGTTGAAAGACATACACGAACAAGGAGCTACAACACAGCAAGACAGAAATCATGATGGCTATAAAAACAAACACATTCCGATGGACACAGACACATATGCACAGGCACACTTTTACTTGCTAAATGTAGACTGATCTGTAGGATTTCACAATCAAAAACCAGTTTGGAAGAAAATGTGGACTATCAACAGGAAATGTGAAAAGGGAAGCTGAGCATGCTCACAGGATACAAGCAGTGGGATTGATTTAACTAGTTTAAACTCGGGTCTCTAACAGTGCTAAAACCAGTGATCTATAGCTCAGTCTCTGTCTGTCCTGTCCTTCACCACATCTTTCACATTAAACCATGGTGGCTCTGCTTTCTGCTTAAATTGTAATGTAGACTGATAAGTAACAAAGAGAAATAAAGGTGCAATTCTAGTTACATCCTGTTTAAAGAAACAACCACTTGGTTGCATTTTTGTCCAGTGTGTGTCAACATTTGCATGGGATAAACACTCCATTACCCAGTTTGGTATTTGACGACTTCTAGCTCAGCTAAACCTCTGTGGTCAGCAGCAAAAGTGGAGCCAACTCACCCGGCATTGTATGGTACACACTGGGCCAATAATGTCCACTATCCCTCTTCAGCCAAACTCTGACCGTCCTAAGAAAAACAGAAAAGATTTACATTGAGTGCATCTGTTGATTGCAATATTTACACATTATTCCATAAAGTGTTCCAACATCTGGATTTTTATACAGGCTATTTTAAGACAGAATTCAACTTCATTCTGTTATGCTTCAACACTTTAATCTTAAAACTGTGAGTGAAAACATTAGAGTCGTCTACAAATCATCCTGATGACTAGACTAATCTGTGTATTTTTTATCAATATTTATCATCAATAATATAATAAAAATCAATAAGGCTACGCAAATACAGTAAACTGTATTTAAAATGAATATAAAATAACCATCGAATAGTTTACATGTTTTCTGACTTTACGCTATTCTACGCTAGATGTTAAGGAACGGTTGATTCTGCCTGGCAATCGTGGGTTAGAAATAAGCTTTAGCTGTGTCTTTTCAGTCTTGAACTATTTTATCACATGTGCACACAAGTACAGTTTGAGAAGTATGCGAGATCGCTCGCGTACCTGCACGCGACCTGTTCGCCCTCGCGCAGCGCCGTTCGACGCTAGCTAACCTGGCTAACTAGCTGAATAACTACCTAGCTGCGGGCTTAAGGGGTTGGGGGCCTTCAGGTTATCGGGAGTATCAAATAACACGGACGGTGAAGCAATTATTAGTGTGATCGTGTGTGGGTTTTACGTGGGGGTCTTGACTCTCTTTATGTCTTGTACGCAAGCCTATGTACGCAATATATTTAATTCAAACCTATTGTTGCCTAGCTAACCTAATTTACCTTTAATTCGCGCCCCTGACGCCCATCCAGACGCGCAGCCCAATCCTACCTGTCTTGAGAGACGCTAATAACGCCATCCTCCTTTGGTATAATCACTGCCGTGTTCACCACGTCTTGAAACGCTTCAATCTTACTCAACAGAACAGGCTTCCGAGCTTGTGGAAGAGGGTGAATTTCAGCCGCCATAAGGAAGTTAACGCTGCGTTATTTTGGCCCCTTTTTCGAAAACATAACACCCTAGCATGACTGCAAGGGTCAACGGTTGTCAGTAGAACTGCCCCGGCCCCTTTTCAAGAGCCTATTACCCCGACTATATGCCGAGTTGTGACAGAGATGCTGAAAGTCAGCTGACCAGAGCACAGAGCTCAACTAACTACATTTCTCATGACGTCGAAGCCTTTCTCTGTTTAAATCGCTGTGCCCTGCAGACAAGATTTTGCAGCTAAGCCAAAAAGTTATATTCTCAGTTTGTTTTTTGTTTTTCTAGTACAGCAAAGTTTAGACTTGCGTTCCGACCTCAAGCCCGTGCTGTAAATAACCGGAAGTGAAACGTCATAGAACGTAACAGTATATTTTTAATATGATAATATTTTTACTATATGTCTAAACTGTTGCAGCATACGTTCTCCTGCCTTGTGTTTGTATACGGTGCTTATTTTCGAACTGTACACAAAGTCAATGTTTTATTTTTGTTAATTTCTTTCTGTCACAACCAAACCTGATATTCTAGCCCACCTTTTAACGCTCTACCAGGCATCAGTTGTTTCTTGAATCTAGATAAAAAGCGATACGCAGCATATCAGTGTGTTCTTATACCAATAAATATATTATACCAATAAGTAAAAAATGCAGTGTATGTGGTATTCCTTGCTAAGTGCTATAATGATTCTGTAATATGAGAGAGCTGCAATAAAGATTCGCAACTTAAAAGGAGAAGGGCAAGAGGATAGTGTAACTGGAGATCCAGTACTCTGTGTAACTCAAAGTGATGGTGCAGGTGTGTACTGGCTTTCACTCTAGTTTTGACTTTGACTAGAGGAAGGAAACTGTACTTTATACTATACACAATATATATCTAAAACACAATATAACTCTAAAACAGGAGTTCAATTTTGCCTCTGCCAAAAAATACATTGTATTTTTGTATAATAAACTTCATTGTCTATTACTAAAATTGTGAGGGGGGAAATAAATCAATAAACAATATATAAAATGTGAAGCTCAGAATGTTTTGCAAAAAAATTCTTTCATGATTTGCCTCTACAAGAGAGCTTCACAAATAGATTATAGCAAAGTCAATAATGGTATCAATATTGCTTCAAATAGGTTATAGCAAAGTCAATAATAGTATCAATATAATTTTTGTGGAATATTTTGTAGATTCTTTTTTATATTCTTGGTTACATCTTAAACATAGATATGCTTTAAAAGACATCGATTCACTTTCTTGCTGGCAACTGTCATGTCTAGCAGTGAGTAGGCCGTAAGTATCTAAAAAATATTTTAAACAACGTTAGCATGTGTTCACATTAAAGCTATTTTAGGAAATGTGAGCTTGGCCTTGGCTGTTGGTCCCTACATTACTTCCAAGCTATAAGGAAGAAAAGGTGTTTTGTATTTTTTGATTACGCATCAAATAAATATAATGGTAACTGTATAAGCTTTTATTTTGTGCTTGAGGTATATATCACTTCTAATTACTAGGATGTCAATTTCGTAAATTCTGAATTCAAACATTTACGCTACCACTTTGTGATTAAATTAAAATTGTGACTACATTTGTAATTGTGAGTAGATCACGTCTGAGGTGAAATTGATGGGACCCCAAATCTGATTGTTAGTTGCATGCCAGGCGCTCAGGTCTTACGCATGCGTGTTTCAATCTCGGTGTATCTAATTAGAATATGGTAATATTGAACAAACAACACCAATCAGCGAAGGTATTTTTGACACATGACGCGTGTGGGAGGCGGTGCCACGTCTCTTGCCCAGAGTAAAACCAGTTGAGACACTGAAAAGGTTCCAGTGTGGGGAGAATAATGGACGCAAACCGATTAGAAAGTTCCAGTGATGAAAGTTAGGCAATTCTTCCAATTTCCAACATAACCATATATTTCCCTTGAAAAATCATTAATCTTCCCCCAGGTTTTAGTTTTGTTTAAGTGTACACAGTGACGACCATTTACACTAACTATTCTTGCACTTTGACAATGTGCCAGACAGTTAGCATTAGCCAGCTAGCGGCGTGGTGTTAGAAGCGACCAGACGAACAAAAGAAGTTTTTAATTTGGCCGATTACACTGACACTCGCTCCATGAAGAAGGTGTCATTTCCCACACAATGCCCGTGATACTTTTTCTGATAGACACGTCTGCCTCTATGAACCAGCGCTCCCATCTGGGCACTACCTATCTGGATATAGCCAAAGGTGCCGTTGAGACTTTCCTGAAGGTAATGCTACTCTCCAGTTAGCTAGCTAACGTAACTCAACCAGACTGCTGTCTCCGGGGCTACTGTAACACCGTTCGTCCGTTTACCTTGCTCATAAATAGTTACTGTTTTTTTTAAAAGATAATTATCTATTTTGTGATTTTATTAATATTTCCACACAGCTGAGGAGTAGAGACCCGGCGAGCAGAGGAGACAGATACATGTTGGTTTCTTTCGAGGAAGCTCCTGTTGGAATCAAGGTGGTATTTTATTTTCCTCCAACGCTGAACAGACTAATATTGCGTTCCAACTTGTTTACTTCTCGATTTCCGACGACTGTCTTCGCTTTATGGAAACACTCTGATTAGCATCAATACCTCTTTCAAAACATGGCCGACATTTTGTTCCAATATGAAGAGCAATGAACTATGGGTGATAAGTTCTAAGTATACAAATAGATGGGTTACGAAGTGGTGTCAGATTGGTAATGAGAGAGTTTACCATGGTTTTCTCTCTCTCTCTCTCTCTCTCTCTCTCTCTCTCTCTCTCTCTCTCTCTCTCTCTGTGTATATATATATATATATATATATATATTATATATATGTGTCTATCTCCAGGTAACTTAAAATTTTAATATTAAATTTTAATATAAAATATGCATAATTATCCTATCTCTCCCCCCTTCCTTTTCATCAGGCTGGATGGAAAGACAGCCATGCCACTTTAATGACTGAACTAAGAACCCTGCAAGCTGTTGGGCTAACAACATTCGGCCAATCTTTAAGGATTGCTTTTGATCTGCTCAATCTCAACAGATTAGTTTCTGGGATTGACAACTATGGACAGGTATGTTGACCGGAGCAACAAAACTGTCAAAGCCTTTCTCCCGACTTATGAGGCACCTTAACCAACTCCACACCCCCTTTTATACAGGCGCACCCACTGTCCTAACAAAGCCCCATGACTCTTGGTAAAATAATTTTTTTTTTTTTTTTTTTTTTTTTTTTGAATAATTGAGTGGAGATGAAAGTCTTATTGATCAAAATAGACATTTAGAAATACCACAGTAATTTTTAAAATAAGGAATTTAGGGCAGATTTAGTTATATGGCTTACAAAAGTAGCCATAATGCATGTAACCTAGGATAGAAGAGCATAGAAATATGCAGAATTTAGCAGAAATATCTATTTATCTTAAATATTTTAAATGGATTGCCTGTCTGTGTAAATCGTAAAGCACAGACTACATACTCCAGATTTCAATCTTTAGTGTCTTGGTTAAATTATAAATAAGATATGCAGTGGCACTTGCAAATGAGAGATCAGTGTAGTTCTTTGTCTTTTGAATTGCAGAGAAAGAGACCCTATATGTTGTTTATGAGGTTTGTGAGAGCATGGGAGAGCTTGTAAATGCTGCAGCACCTAAAAAAAACCTCTCCTTCATTGTAGAAGAAAGTGCACAGTGTGATGGTCAGATGTATAGATTGTCAGGTAGTGTTGGAATGAGTGGGTTTTTCTTGGGGTTGGGGATAGTTTACAAAATCAACAGTCTGTGTATTTGGAATGTTGAAAAACACATCTTATTTCAATCTGGTGGCTTCCTGTCAGCATTCACACACTGGTTGTTTATGCTTGTCCTCTAAACCCGGTGTATATGGTGTGTCTGCAGGGTAGGAACCCATTTTTCTTGGAGCCTGCTGTTATTTTGGCAATCACAGATGGCAGCAAGCTAACCAGCACTTCTGGGGTGCAAGATGAGGTCAGATATGGTCTCTGTAGAGACACCCTTTGCATTTCTCTTGTTTGACCTGTCTTCTTTACTTGATATTAATTCTCCACTTGCTAATTTTACTTATTTCAGTTTCTGTTCCTCTGATTAGCTCCTGTCTCGTTGGATTTTCTCTTTGTTAGATGTAACAACTTTTCATTTTCTTTCAGTGTCACACATGTTAATTGTGGTGGTAAATGTTCCTGGTTCACTGTTGTTATGGTGTGTTCTTAGGTTCTCCTGACTGCACATACAGCTGTGAGATCAGAATTAAAGATTGACCTATACAAGTTTTTCTATAACTGATGCAGATGTTTTTAGAGGTCACGGTCAGCCAATGACCAATATGTGCTGCTGATTTTTTGTCCAACAAAAAACAAGCAAGCTGCTGATAGTTTTTGACTACAATCAGTTACCTGCATGTTAGTGAACCTTCATCCAGCTGTAGCATTATTCCAGTTCCCAATGATTCTGATATTCAAACATATACAATAATGTTCTATGTGACTACCGTGTTCTACCGTGACTGTTGTTGCTGTTGTCTTAAAGGTTTTGGCTTGAGGTCATTAGCATGCGGCAGCAGCACATTGCACCGCACCAATAACATGAGGCTGCTGTGTTCAAATCCAATCATAAGTATCGTTTTTTAAGGTTTTGGACTCAAGTTGTACAAATAGTACAATGATCATTCAGGATTAAAATTGAAGTAAACACTTCATTTTTATTCACTCCGGCTTTATTTTGCTTCATTTAGATTCCATTTGTCCTCCCCTAATATAGAGGAAAATATTAAAAAAAACAAAACAGAGTCTTGTAGTTTTGAGGTTTATCATGTGTTTGTGTATGCTGGAGCATAGGATCCTCAAAAGAATCCCAGAGGGACATGTTTTCATAGTGCAAACTCAAATGCAAGGTAAAAAAGCTGGTCCAGTTTTCCATGACCAGGATGGAACCAGCATTGTTCCTCTTGTAACTGAGATTTGACTATCGACTGGACACTCTTAATATCCAGAAGATGTTGCAACGATATGTCAGCCACTACAGTCCCACAACATCCAGGAATTCAGGGCATACCTCATCCACCCCTAGAGCTTTCTGTTTTCTCTTTGGAATGTGTGATTGAGAAGATCCTCAAAGTATTCTTTCCACCACCTAATGACATCTTCTGTCAAGGTCAGCTACTCTCCAGCTTGTATACAGTGTTTGTCAGGAACCGCTTCCCTCTCCTGAGTCACCTAACTGTTTACTAAAATCTTCTCAGAGCCTACCAAAAGTCACTTTCCATGGCCTCACCAAACTCCTCCCACGCCAATTTTTTGCCATCTCGCCACTAGGTAGTGATGAATTGACATGACAGCTTGACTACAAAATTGATCATCGAACTGCAGCCTAAGTGGTGCTATGTGCACTAATGGACACCGTTATACTCGAACAAGGCGTTCATTATTGACCAATTGTGATGTCATTGTTCACATAAGCATTGACGTTCCCCAGCAGAACAATGTAATCTCCAGAAGGATCACCTCACAGTGTCCCCTCCATGGACTCCAAGACTGGGTACTCAGGACTGCCATTTCGTGCATTAGGACAAACAACAGTCGGAGCCCGTTCCCCAACCCAAAGGCACAGGCAACTCTCTTGTCTACCAGGGAAAACCCCAACACACAGGCACTGAGGTGGGGAGCTAAGTAAGCTCACTCCTTCCCTCCACCTTTCACTATGGGCAACTCTAGAAAGGAATAAAGTCCAACCTCTCTTGATACGATTGGTTCCAGAACCCACACTGTGTTGGTATCTGTCAGCCTCCCACACTGGTTCAAGCTCCTTTCCAAGCAGAGAGGTTGCACTCTGTCCCAAGATCCAGCTTCTGTAACCGAGGATCAGAATGCCAAAGCCCCCCGCCTTCGGCCACAGTCTGATCCACACTGCACCAAACCCCTACTACTGGCTGTCCCACAGATAGTGGGCCCATGGCAGAATGGACCCTTGTAGCTCCTTTGGGCTAAGCCCGGCTGGGCCCCATGAGTAAAGTCCACCAGGCACTCGCCGAGGAGCCCTTCCCCTACGTCTAGCCCCTGGTAACTATAATCATGGCAAGGGTAACTGTCCTGATATGTGTAACTCTTTGGCTGGCCCATCACCTAGGACCAGTTTGCCATGGGAGACCCTACAAGGGTGTTAGGGTTAACCCTAACCCTAACCCCCGACAATGCAAACTCCTCCACCCTGATAAGGTGGTGATCAACAGAGGAGTGAATGTACTTACATAGTCAGTCAATATAGGGATCTCTCACTGGAGAATCTGTTTTTTTTTTCTTTTCTTTTACAGCTGCATTTGCCCTTAACAACACCATTGCCAGGAAGTGAACTGACAAAGGAACCATTCCGTTGGGACCAGCGCCTTTTCTCATTGGTACTTCGCATTCCAGGCCATGCTTCTCTAGAGCCAGAACTATTGGGCGGAGTTCCACCTCATGCCTCCCCCATTACTCCCATGTGTGAGGTAACAGGAGGTGAGCTGTCTTCTTTATCTGCCAATAATGAAATAGATTTTGGATTTATTACTTAGTACTGCACAACACTGCGAATCAGAGACTCTTCATAATGTGGCTCACCAGTGCTTTCTGAGAGTTTCTATTCTCACAGTGAACTGACAAGGGACAAAAATATGCCAAAAAGCATGTTTGAGAAAATGGACACAATAGCAAGGGGAAAAATACAGTGTAATTGTGTTGTACCAAAGGGAGAGAGATATTTGGACATCCTGCTTAATTGATTTCAAGTATTTCAGGTTGACTCGTTGCTAATGTTTACAAAGTCAATGATACAGCCATGCAATCTCCATAAAATTGTATATACTATATACTGCAAACTATATATTGTAATATACATTTTTAAATATATATTTATGTACAATATTTTAAATTACTTATGAACCTGTTTTAAAATCCATTGGATGCCAATTAAGCTTTGCTTGTTTCTGCAGAAATTATAACATGGTATATTTTACTGCTTTATTCTAATGGTGTACAAATAAAGCAGGGATTTATTAATTTATAGAGAAGCAAATATTGTGGTATCGGGTACATGTATGGTGGGTCATGTTAAACAACACTGAGAAGAACACAGAGTGGGGGTGAGGGTCCATATCATTGAATGTGTTGCTGTTGATTATAGAGGATTGGGGTGTAAACCTTTTTCCTTGTCTGCACGAAATTATGCATTTCTGGGCTAAATTAATGCTATGGTAATTTCCATTTGTATTGGTCATCCCTATATATAAATATGTTAATCTACTATATAGATTGAAATATCTTATACACTTCTTCCTGTCTTATTGACTTCTGTCTTTCTTATGACAGCGTAAATGTCTGATTACCCCTCTATCTTAATGTTTGCTCTTGGGCTATGTCTCTACCTTTAGGCCGCTCATATAGTGTGTTCTCCCAGCGCATGCTGAACCAGTGTCTGGAGTCGTTGGTCCAGAAGATACATAGTGGTGTAGTCATCAACTTTGAGAAAACAGGGCCAGACCCACCTGAAGGTGAGCATGAGTTCATTGTTGGAAATTATTGTTGTTTTTGTCCATATAGTTGCTATGGATCTTTGTATGTAAGGTGTTTTATTTTAATCACACATCTGAATTAGGGCTGGGTATCGATTCAAATTCCAAGAATCAATCCGATTCCGGTTCTGAAGATTAAGAATCGATTTATTTCGATTTAATCAGATTTAATCGATTCGATCCGATTCGATCCAATTCGGGGTTTAGTGTTATTAAAAATTTATTTATTTGAGCTGTTTCCTGACTATGTACAGAAGCAACATGTTAAAACTAGTATTATATCGATATTAGTCAGCAAATAGTTACTGGTAGTTGGTAGTTACTGACGGCTGGACAATAAACAGAGGACATCTTTGAGGTGTCTATATCTGCAACAGTGGACTCCTACTGGGACACTAACCAGTGCATTATTATTATGATTGAAATAATTAAGAATTCACCCAAGTATAAAATGTAAACGTGTATTTTTCTTTAAAGTGCGAATATAATAACAGAACTGTCACGTTACGGTCCCCGACCCCTCCCTGTTGGGCATGTGTTAACGTTGTCTGCGTCTGTAGATCTCCGTGGGTGCGGGTGCGTCTTGTGATAATCCTCACCTGTGACTCGTCTCGTCATCACGTGGGGTTTATGTGGTTTGTCTATTTAATGTGTGTTCGCGCAGCATCCTGTGCTCGTCGTTGTTTGAGTCACACATGTTCTATGTAAATGTGTTTTATGTGCGCTGTCTGCGCTTTGGTAAATGTAATAAACGTAACGATTTGGAAAGTGCAAAGGATTATGTCTCGTCCATCGCCTTGCGCCCAACGTTACAAGAACATTTTTAACTTTTTTAAACTGTAAAAACACTGGGTAAACTGTCAGTGACATGGACTAACTGTAAATAGTCACTGACACTGGATAAACTGTCCTTCTGCTTTTTGATTGCCGATTTGACTATCGTCGTTACCGTCACTGTCCGACGCCATGTTGTTTTACAGTTAGTTAGACCGAGCACGCCTGCGTGAATTCAGTGACGAGGCGGGGGTAAAAGTTCACTAAAAAATCGATCTTTGGACGTACGAATCAATTATCAGATCATCTTATGCGAATCGATTCTGGAAAATCGATTTTTTCAACACAGGCCTAATCTGAATATATTGCATTTACATTTCTGTTTTGTGAAACTATTTGGTGATTACTGTTAAACTGGGGAAAAAAACTGTGCTTTTTCAGGATTTATGTTCTACTACAGTATAGATAGTATGCATGTTATGCTTTTTTGACTTTAAATGAATTCTGACTTTTATTATAAAAAGATGTTTCAATGGATGTGAAGTCTGGACCACAGCCATGGTATAGCTGTCATAGACTGATTTATGTCCGACCAAACCCTAAAACTGGGGTCCCTGTTGGCCACTGGCCCATTCCTGAGTCCTTCTGGCCTGACCAGAACTCTCCTACTCTGGTGAGACCTTTTTTTGAAATTTTTTGTGTAATGAACCACATTTTGAAACAAAGCCATGTCCTGTGTATTATAATTTAGTTTGTATGTTTTTTGTGGTGGGTGGATGTGTTTGTGAATATTCTGTAGCCCCCACGCATGGCCCATCCTCAGGTGCGGTTCTCCTGTGCAGAAGCTGAGCCCATGGTTGTGGATAAGGTTCCCTTTGATAAATATGAGCTAGAACCCTCACCCCTTACACAGTACATCCTGGAGAAGAAGTCCCCACACACCTGCTGGCAGGTACAGCACATACACACTAACTCTACTTTCACAGGGTATAATGTGCCATTTTCAGCACTGGCTACATCCACTATAACTTTTGACCTGTTGCGGTATCAGGGAGAGCACATAATGGACAGAAATTGGGGAGGACAATATGGACAAAATTACTTGAAAGGAAAAAAATAAATAATGGTGATTAATAATTAATTTATTTATTAATCACCTTGATTAATTAATACATTAGGACTAATTAAGGTAATGCATTTTTGCATATTCATTAGTAACACTGTAGGCCCCACACAGCTGTTTTTGATGTACTATTGGATTCTGTCTGTCTACTAAATAAAAAACAAACTTAATGTGAAGTATTGCTTGTCTTATAACTTGTCAAATACTTAGTGATGACACTTAGTCTTCAAATCACCAATGCAGTGTTTGGCTAGATTTAATGACCTTTTTGAAATAGGAAGAGATTAAATATAAGCTACGGTATCCACTCACACTGAGAAACAAGACTGAAATTCTTCATTGTGGTTAGCCCTGCTTAAGTACTACATTTTTAATGGATATCTTTTAAAATATATATATTTTCTTTATACACCCATTACTTACCAGTTTCTTTTGGTATATATATCATAAACAACAGCTGACTAAACTAGAAACATAAGGTGTATGCAATGCTGAGATCATGGGTACAGTTCCTAGGACGTAAACAAAAACCTTCATGTTTAAATGTTTTCACTATTCTTTTTGAACCCTCAGGTGTTTGTAAGTAACAGTGCTAAATATGGTGACCTGGGGCAGCCATTTGGCTATCTGAAGGCAAGCACTGCCCTTAACTGTGTCAACCTGTTTGTTATGCCCTACAACTACCCCGTGGTGCTCCCCCTCCTTGGTAAGTCTGCCCTTTATTCCGTGTGCCCCTTACAGACCCCCTGCCTTCTCTGTGAGGACTCTGTCATGGATCAAGAAAAAGTTAACAGGCCTGGGATAATGCTCCATATTTAAGCTTCTTTGTTATAATTACATAAGCATCACTTAGTGGTTTATGATTATCTACCTCCACTTGTACACTTCTAGATGACTTGATTAAAGTGCACAAGTTCAAGCCTACTGTGAAATGGCGCCAGTCCTTTGAAAACTACCTGAAGACCATGCCCCCATATTACATCACAGTGAGTACCGTAAAAACTCACCTGAACATACACTAAAGGTTCTTGTCATTCGTGGGGTGAATATGAATTGCTTTACAATGTTTTCAGCCGTTGAGGAAAGCATTGAGGATGATGGGAGCTCCAAACTTGTTGGCTGACAGCATGGAATATGGCTTAAGCTACAGTGTGGTGTCCTACCTCAAGAAACTCAGCCAACAGGTACCTGGTGCTGTGCAGAATCATCCATTTACCATTATGCTTATCTGCAACATGTCCCATTTGAGCTTTCAAGCCATTTGATTTTTTATTATTAGAGTAGTTTCATACTTTAACAAACACTGAACTTAAGCAGGTGCAGTCTGCTTAAGTACTATTGTACTTTTTTCTTGGAGTAATTGACTGAACAGGGACAATGAAGTGTGTCACACGCATGTGTGTCATGAAGGCGAATGCAGTGTGTGTGTTAGAAAGAGAATGAGGTGTGTGTTGCACACATACAGGCAAAGGTGGAAGCAGACCGTGTATGCTCATTGGTCGGGAAGAAGGCAGGGCTAGAGGGAGGTGGAATTAAGCTCCGCTGTAGAGGCTCTGCCCTCACAATGGCTCACAGGAAGGACTTCATGCAACTGGTCCAGAGCATTATGGGAGATGGACCACCTTTGTCACTGGAGTCCAACCCCAAAGAGTTCTCGGGGTTTCAGCTCGCTATTCTCAACAAGGTCAGCAACATGGACATTGCAGACTGCCTATTTAATGCTCACTCGTGGTCACCGCAGATTGTCATTCTGGGGCCACATGTAGTCTGCATAACCCAACATTTTATTTTATGAAACAATTTTGAATGTTTGAATTTTGACCTTTTCACTTAATTTCTCTTTGGCTCACAGGCCCTGAAGCCACAGGGGTTCCGTAACCCTTATGATGTACCCAGAGTGCACCTGCTTGACCAGCTAAGCCGCATGAGGCGGAACCTTTTGAATGCTTGTGTCTGTATCTTGAAGGGTCAGGATCAAGGTAACTCCCCGAACCATGGGGCATTTACACAGGATCATTTTATAATTTCAGTTTAATTTTTAGTTTGTTTTTATTACTTGTAAACAAATTTAAGATGATAAAAGTGTAAATGAAATGTTTAAATGGGCATTTCTCTATGTGCATGGCCTGTTCGTGTTCTTTTGTTTTATTTAGATCAACTTCATAGTGTACCTATAGCACAGATGGGCAACTATCAGGACTATCTGAAACAGTGCCCAGCCCCATTGCGTGAGGTGGATCCAGACCAGCCCAAAAGGCTACACACCTTTGGCAACCCCTTTAAGCTGGATAAGAAGGTACCATCTTTACTCTCTGCTTATATTCATAATTTGATCATAATTAGTCAGTCCTCAGTAAGTCCTCACTGTTGCTTTTCAAAAATTCAGTTTCAAAAATTTTCAATGCTCCAGTAGATTCATGGTACAGGACAGTGTGCTACAGCTGTATACTTGAAAATATCTTCCCATGCAGTAGGTCATCTAGGGACTTTTTTCTTACTGTTTAATGAATACCACATATTCAGACACGCGTGTTCTCAAGTACTGTGCAGTATGAAAGTACGTGACTTTGGACAGAGTTTTTATTACATTTTAACCCCCTCCCCACCATGTCCTTCTCCTTGTAGGCAATGGTGGTTGATGAGGCAGATGAGTTTGTGACGGGCACGCAGGGGAAAGGCAAGCGCCTTGGAGAACCCACTCCTTCTACTGGAGGAGGTGCCCCCAAGCGTCGGAGATGCATGTCCCCCCTACTGCGCCCTGGTCGAACATACACCCCACCCAGTAATAAGCCATGCAGAGGTGAGCCCGTTATACATGCCAGAGAATGGGCAAAGGTATTGGTAGTGTTCTATAGGGAAACATGCATGCACACATGTATTTTAACCAGTTCACACATACCTTTTACCAAACCTGTATGGACATAAACACACAAGCTTGTCTATGATGTTCAGCATATGCTTGTCATCAGTAAATGTTCTTTCATGTCCAGAAAACCATTTGGGCGAACTTGAGTTGTACTGTATCCCAGAGGAGCCACCTCTCAGACTAGAGCAGGCTCTAGCGTCCCCCCAGGGAGTCTCTCTTGAGGTGGATGAAGAGGATGCCCAGCAGGAGAATGGCCAGCCTGATGAGAAGGAGCCAGAGGAACAGGATCAGATCACTCAGCAATACCAATCACCCAGCCAGCTCAAGAAAAAGAGGAGAGACGAAGGCCATGAGTTGAACATGGAGCTCCACACCCTCATTACTAGGGAAATTAGGAAACCGGGAAGACGTGAGTGGACTGTACATCAAAAAGTATTCAGTACAGAACATATATTTAAGTAAACATTGTATATTTAAGTATAAGTTTTATTTTTTCTCTGGGTTTACAAATCTAGGTATATTTTTGAGTAAAATAAAAAATGTTTTATTCTGTAAACAAAATTAGCAGCAAAAAATGACAACCATTCAAAACACCAAAGATGCATTGTTTCTAGACCTTGAGTAATGCAAACAACATTTTTTTAAACACCACCATACAAATGTTTAAAACATTAATGTTTTAACTTGGGAAGCATTCAGAAATCAATAACCTCCGTTTTCAGTAACAGCTTTAATGTATCTTTAAGTGTAGAGATACTAAATAATAAAAAATTGTATTTAGCGTGGGGGTGGCAAGGGGGAGTTGTACTTCTATCAGTAACTTACAGTGTGGTGTTTAGAATGGATCCAGCTTCTGCATACTTTATGCAACCTTATTTTTGTTTGGATACAACTTTTGATGAGTGGGCAAACTATTATCTTTTGCACCATGCTCAATTTTGTATTTATTAATTATTACTACCCTTTTCAAGGGACGCCTTGGCTTTTCAGTAAGGGACATCAAAAATGCAGTTCACCGTTTTTTTTTTTTTTTTGTGAATTGTGAAAATTGTTAATATTTTTGATTAAATACACAGAAACACACAATTCTTTTAAGTTGTTCAATCTCTTTTTCTTTATATGCAGGTTATGAGAAAATCTTCTACCTCCTGAAGCAGATGCAGGGCAGTCTAGAAACACGGCTCATTTTCCTGCAGAACATCATCAAAGAGGCAGCCAGGTACATCAGAAATGTAGTTCATCACCAGGTTGCTTTTTAAACATTATCAGGTAAACACTAATGGCAGATTGGAAAACACATTGGTAGCGGTTCTGTTTATGCAGATGATCTGGATTTTCTTTAGATGCGGTTACATGGAGCTTAGTGTCTGAACCTGCTTTATTACCTTTCTTTGTATGTTTTTTTGAATGAGGCCATAATCAGTTTGTTATGACATAGCAGAGTTCCCATCCATTAATAGAAAACTAAATTATATCTTTTAGTGTCTTTTTTGTCTCAAGTACTTTCTAAACTAATTGGAAAAAAAAACACTTCTTATAAGCAAGCTGACGTATTTGCAAAGAGAAAACTTCTGTGGGGAAGAGGCTAATGAAAAACAGGTTGATGGCTAGGAAAAACAAACTTTAATAATACACAGGAAAGGTCCATTACATAGGTTAGTGACCAATAAAAGAAAACGTCAAGGATGTGCTGAATTGTAAATTATGCTAAACCTAGGGTGAATTCAGAAATTATTCTGACCCCTTGTTGCCTACTTGTTGACTGTCCTATCTCAGCTGGAAGCAAAGATGTTAGGTTGGACTACATTATCCTTTAGCTTGTTAACATTGTTTATTATTTGGAATATTTGGTTATTATAAATTATTTGTAAAATTTCATATAATTTAACAAGTTTATCCATGCTTGCAAGTATTCTATGCAAACCACCACCTTGTTATTCCTGTTTACATCTGTTGTGCATTGTGCAACATGCTCTGTTGGTGACGTTGATTGTTCCAGTAAACAAATGCTGGTGCAGACAAGGGCCAGTTATCTGAATAGCACTAAGGTTCTAATAAGCCTTAAAATGAACCAGTTCAAGAACCAGAATAAATTTGGTTGAAATGTGCTAACAGTGCTTTGCAGTTCAGTGCTTTACATTTTGTCTGTGAGGCTGTGGTCTGACTCATAAACTGATTTATTTATGTGCAGGTTTAAAAAGAGAGTCCTGATTGAGCAGCTGGAGGGTTTTCTAGAAGAGATCCACATAAGAGGAAACAGCATGAACCATGTGGATGGTTTCTGAAGGTGTGTGTGTGTGTGTGTGTGTGTGTGTGTGTGTGTGTGTGTGTGTGTGTGTGTGTGTGTGTGTGTGTGTGTGTGTGTGTGTGTGTGTGTGTGCGTGTGCGTGCGTGTGTGAGTGAGAGAGAAATGTCAGCACTGGCAACACCAAATTGGTAAACCTCAAGGCAAGGGCAAAGTGGGATGTTTTTTCTTAACTTTTCCCTCATTTTCCTTTTCTTCAGTTCTTGCACTTCTCCAGTTTTTTTATCCCATGTCTCCACATTATCCCTTGTCCCGTTCACACTGTTCTCTCCTATTGGAATCCATACAAAAATGAATAACACTGGCCCAGTATTTGCCCCCCAAAATATCCATCTGACAGAAGAAATTCTGCATAAGAGTACAAAGCTGAATTGGTTCTGAGGAGGGCAAAACTGTTTATTTGAATGACGTTACTCCTCTTGTGAATGATGACTTGTGTCATTTTAGAGATCAAGAGAAGCAAAAAAAAAAATCAAGATTTATGGAAATGAGAGTAAACACAGATTCTACTGTCCATATCTGTTTTGCCTGTAAAGATTGAATGATTTGAATGGACTCCCCCCCTCTGTGTAAGACGTGACATTTCTGAAAGACTACATAAGTTTTTGTGTTTTCCAACTGATCGCCTGAATACTTGAATTGGCTCACCAGACTCTGCAGTGCTTCCAGTTCGGTGCAGTGTTATTTGACCTTTAACAAAATAGAACATGGCACTGATATCAATAATTGTTTGCTCCATGTACTGTTAGTTTTGAGGTATTTGGCTTTTGATTATAGGGTGGCTAAGATTTATTGCACTTTAATTCTCTAAAAATAGACCAGGAATGGTCCTTTCTGTTGGACTGGTTAAAGTGTAATAGTCTACATTTGGTCACTGAAGACCAAAGCTTTGGTTAAGCTTTGGATCATTTTGTGCAATAATAAGAGCAGATACCCTAGTTAAAGGAATTGGTTTTTGGAGACTAAAATTATTAAAAATTGTCCTCCCATCTGAAATATAGTTGATCAATTTGACTTTAAATCTTATGACCACTAAATTGGCATCAAGCATAAATTAGATTTGAGAGATTTTTGTTCATTCGAACCCCTCCACCCCACTCCATCTTAAATTCCCCATAGCCATCCTTATTATATTCTCATAACTGTCTCCTGCCTCTCAGCCCATTACAAGGACCAAATGTTTTCAATACTAGAGACTCCCTTGAAGTACATTGTATACATTTACATTGTATAAATGTAAATAATATTGAAAGTATTATTTAAAGGGTGTTTCTTGCAAAATTGTTTTTCTGTAAGCACTTCAATGAATAAAGTTTCTATTTTACACTGAATAAATATAAACATTTCAAATAAACATGTTTTGCTGTTAACAAGAGTTCGTATCACATTTTAAACTGACCTGCTGTTCAAGTGGCAAAGTTTGCAGTAAACACCTGTATTAAGTTTATTTACAGATGTATACATGTGTGCAGATATATACAAATGAAGTTGTAGCAGACATATTGTTCCTTTGCTTTCTGTCCTAGAGAGGCAGGGGCAAAGTATAGAACTTATTTAAGAAATGTGTTTATGCATACATTCTATAGAGAATGATTTCAGCGTAGTGCACAAGGATGTTACAGAGTGTTTTTCACTTTCAGAAAAGTTTCTGAATCTGTTTTTCTTGCTCAGCTAATGAATGACCTCTGTCCATAATGGTGAAGTACCCTCCAGCTATTATAAAACTTGTCACTCATTTACCATAAACCGTCTCTAGGCCAGCAAAAAATACTCAGCTACTAAGAGTTAAATGCATACTGAGAATGTTGAAAAGTATGGAAATGTGTGAATATATTCATAAATATGGAATAACTTTCCTAAGGATATCCTAGATGAAATCAAAACCAGTGGACGAGTTCTTTTTTCCTACATCAACAGACTGACAATTTATTACATCTTTAAATCTATTTGTTTTAACAGATACATTGCACACACACTTTCCTTTAGAAAGGCATAATCAAGGAATTAAAATTCTATTTTTAAAAGCCTACATTTGACTATACATAAACCATTCAAACAAACAAATCACTGATCAAGAAAGGTAGCCTGATTTGCTATACTATAGGTAATTTTAAACATTATGTTTTAAGACAAAAAAAAGCTATCGCTCAGCTGATAAGTTTGTTCAGTCAGGATTACAATCGGGATGTCCTGATCCAGCTTTTTGAACTTCCGATACCGGCCTATCCAAGCATGTATTAAAGTTTAGTTATTTAGCCAACTAACATTGTTGTCAAACTCGTATTGAAAAGCGTTTTACTCTTGATAACAAGTAGCCAGCTGAATTAGGTGTGTCTGAATAATACACAATGGTTGATAAGGAGAAACTGACTGTTTATTTAGCAATTAATAAACTCAAAATAGACAAAATAATAAATAAACAGAAATGGCATCAGTAAACCAAGGCTTAAAAAGCCATAAGTGCAAATAATATTGTAAATTGTATTAAAAATCGACAATTGCGAACAGGAAAGGACTCAGGGCTGATCCCTGATGTAGTCCTACCCCAACTTTAAACCCATCTGTCATTCCTTCCTCACATCTCACTGCTGTCACACTGTTCGCATACATATCCTGCACTACCCTCACATACTTTTTTGCTACTCCTGACTTCCTCATACAATACCACAGCTCCTGTCTCGGTACTCTATCATAAGCTTTCTCTAAGTCAACAAACACACAATGTAACTTCTTCTGTCCTTCCCTATACTTCTCCATTAACACTCTCAAAGCAAACATAGCATCTGTGGTGCACTTAGCTGGCATGAAACCATACTGCTGCTCACAGATCTCTACCTCTCCTCTAAGCCTAGCTTCCATTACTCTTTCCCAGATTTTCAGGCTGTGACTGATCAACTTTATTCCCCTGTAATTACTACAGCTCTGAACTTCACCCTTATTCTTGAAAATCGGCACCATTATGCATAATAATAATAATAATAATAATAATAATACATTTTATTTGTTTGGCACCTTTCATGGCACTCAAGGTCACCTTACAAAAATTAAAACATACAATAAATATTAAAATTCTAACACAACAACAGAGATAAAGTTACATTTGTTAAAGTGAGTAAGCCAGTTTAAACAGATGGGTCTTAAGAGCAGTTTTAAATTCTGAAATAGAGTGCAATGTTAGTATGTGTGTGGGGAGTGCGTTCCAAAGCTTTGGAGCAACATGGGAAAAAGCCCTTGCACCCATTGTGCTAAGATTAGCAGTTGGTTCTACCAGGAATCTTGCTGAAGAGGAGCACAGAGTGCGGGAGGGAGTGTAAAACTGAAGTAGATCTGTAAAATAGTCTGGGGCCAGGTTGTGAAGTGCCTTAAATGTCAGTAACACAATTTTAAAACTGATCCGTTGTGATACTGGGAGCCAGTGTAACTGGATAAGCAGAGGTGTGACGTGCTCGGTGGACTTGGTGCGTGTAATTATCCGTACTGCTGAGTTCTGTATAAGCTGAAGTCTTTGGATGAGTTTTTTTGGAAGGCCTGCCAGTATTGCATTGCAGTAGTCAATCTGTGATGTAACTAATGTATTGACTAGTATTTCCGTAGTGTTTTGTGATAGGATGGGCCTTAATCTGGAGATGTTTCTCAAGTGGAAAAAAGCAATCCGGGACATATTATGTGAGTGGAAAAAGAGAGCGTGCTGTCCAAAATCACACCAAGATTTGTAACATGAGTGGAAACAGTTACAACATCCTCAGCAATAGAAAATGAACTAATGGTATTTTTTGAGAGTGAAGCTTTGGATCCAATAAGAAGTATCTCAGTTTTCTTGCTATTGAGCTTCAAGTAATTATTTGTCATCCATGTGTGATGATATTTGTTCATCAGGCATGAAAATCTGTCACCTTTCGGTGAAATTCGCCGTTTTGAAGTTGAAAAGGGTGACCTACGTGAATCGTGTAGATCCGATGAGTTTTTTGTTTGGGGGGGGGGGGGGGGTCGGGAGATTATATTTTAATTATCATATTGACTTAATTAGCAAACAGAGCACTTCCGAAATTGGCTATTTCAATGACAGTGGCCAGCAGTTTCCGCCCAGAACCTTCATAGAGGCCAAATAGCGTTTCAATCATACGAACGTTCTTCATTCATGTTATTCATTTACTGCTAAGCGGGACGAGAAGCAGGACCTAGTGCTACACCGCGGACAAGTCAGAAGAGCGTACATTTACCACTACATTTACCAGATCGTACATTTACCACTACATTTACCACATCGTACATTTTTAATTGGGTGGATTTAATTGGGTTATTAATGGTTTCAATCGTTTTCATATTTTGCGGTAAAACAAAGTTACTGCCGTTCGCTACAGCGTTGAACACTGTCAGAACCACAAGCTCTTGTGATAATAGGCCCATCTATCTACCTATTCAAGTTCGCGTCAACCCCGTGTAGTTAACGGTGACATAAAATAAGAAACAAGATTTTTTTTCTAGTGTGTCTGTAGTTGTAACTGGTGAATCCAGGGACGGGTGAGGATAACATTCGCACCAGGGCTGAAAAGGTTGAAGATGAAGTTGTAAACTCTTGTCGTTTGAGTCTACCCTGTGCTTTAGCTCATGTTAGAAAATAAAAACACGTAAACCTGGTATTTTTACCATAATTTTCGCCGCTGATGTATGTATTGGTTCATTAAGACGTAATGGTTTTGACTGAGCCATCCGGAATGGCGAAAGCGGCTTCATGCGTTTACGGATTGCGTTTACATTTAATCCATTGACATGACAGTCAAAAAAATTTTTTTTATGGATTTTACTATATTTTACGGAGCCCGTAAGGTGACATCATGTAAAAAATAAATAAATAACGCGTGGCCACGACTTATTAACGCGTGGGAACGAGATACTAACGTCGCCTTTCACACGCGGCAACAAAGTTTATTTTTTCACAGCAAAGCAAGCAGATCCCAGGGATGTTCGCGAACTGACTGCCCAAGGAAGGTAAACCTGGCCTTATATAAAGTAATACTTAATTATCTTGTTCGCACGCGTTAGTAAGTCTTTCGCATGCGTTAGTAAGTCGTGGCCACGCGTTATTATATTTTTTACATGACGTCACCTTACGAACTCCGTAATATTTGGCATCACCTGTCGCTGTATCCCCGTACACCAGCAGCCACCCCCAACCCCAATACGTGTAGCTACAACTTGACACCAACTGAAACAATTTGTAGCAAACTTAATCATCATATATTGCTAGTGTGTACAATCAGTGTGAGAACTGTTTTTTATGTATTGCACTGCATTACATTTAATAATTACATCATACAAACGTTATGCCTCAGAGATATAGCATTACACAAAATTATACATACAGCAAACGTATCGCATCGTGTTTCCTCATATTTGATGTTGAGTTCTTGTAGGCTGAAATGTCCACACGTTTGCAGACACAATTGGCAACGCCAAGGTTGCAAAATCTCACGCATTGAGCGTGAGACACACGCATTTGACTGTCTTCACACGCTTACACACCACACCTCCGATTTCTCACGCCGAAAAAAATCTACTTTATTTACCTCTGATCCATATCTATGATTCAATGAGTTACTAGTTTGCTCTGTCGCCAACCACTGACGATCGATCGATCGCGATATAACACTTAATTTGTGTCCATTTTACACCCCCCCCCCCCCCCCGTCAACAATTTACGTTCACCACCCAAACCCCCACCCCCACCCCGGTTTAAATCTCACTAAAAGTGATCTTGAAAACTTGGCAACCTTGCAGCGCGTTAAATAGCTGTCCTTTTACACGTTTGTAATGTGAACATTGGCTGTATGAGGTCAGGGATGCTCGGGAGGTTTTTCTGTCACTTTCTTGCTACGGTGGAGAAAGTTTGCGTATGTGATCACGTGATTGACAGGCTTCATTTGATTGGTCACTCATACTCGGGTGACGAGACGTTGGTCAGTCTTCTCACTGAAAAGACGAATTATTTACAAAATGAAAGTAACGGTAACGCGTGGCGCAAATCCGATTGTAACGGAGTAAAAGTCGCGTTTTTCTCACCACATATTTACTCAAGTAAAAGTAGAAGTCGTTCATATTAAAACTACTCTTACAAGTACATTTTTGTCCAAAAAGCTACTTGAGTAAATGTAACGGAGTAAGTGTAACGCGTTCCTACCCACCTCTGGTTACAAAATTAACACTTTGGGAAAGACCAAAGCAGTCTAACGTTGCTTTAAGATCTTTTGTGCACATATTTTCAGTGTTATCAAAAGTGAACATTAAAATCTCCCATTAACATGATGTTAGGAGACATTGCACTGAGAGTTGTTAAAAGTGCTGACAGTTCATTAATGAACAAACTTGATGATGACTTGGGAGGTCTGTACAACACAGCAAGGATAGTTAGCTTTGCAGCCAATATTTCGAATTATTTCTTCTCAGGCAGCGAGAGTGACGTCAGCTGCACATTCTCACGGTAGATCAGCGCGAAACCACCGCCCTGACCAGAGGAGCGCGATTTGCATATGTAAACAAATCCAGCTGGAAGTGCAGCATTTAGGTGTAGAAAGTCATTATGTGGCTGCCAAGTTTCAGTTTGTGATAAATAATCCAGTTTATGATCCGTGGTGAAGTCATTAACCAGAGGAGCTGTGTTAGTGATGGATCTGATATTGCAAGAGGCCAAATTTATGAGTTGAAGCGCACGCATAAGATTTAGCTAGTGGAGTTAGCACACTATGGTCTACATATCTGGTGGTGTTCCTAGACCTCCGTGAACCTGCAGACCAGAGGGTGGAGATAGTCCCAGAGTTACCACCGCTAATCCTGATGTTACGACGCGATCCTCGATGGATATACTTTGGGCGCCGGAGTGGAACATCTTCATGAAATTGAAGTTTCTGCAGAGGTTCACAGTGTTTCCGGAGCCGGTATAATTCATCCAGTGAGTATCTCACTCTGTTAGTAGTGACGGTAGGAGATAGCAGGGCAGAGAGTGTAACCCACAATAACAGTTTAAAGCTTACCATGATGTTGCCGCAAACATACTCATTCAATAAAACAATCAATGAAAGCAAATGAAAGTAAAAAGTTGTAATCACTATAAATATAACTGTAATAAAAATATAAAAGCTCCCAGTGGGTAGCGGCCGCCAAAATGCGCCAGTGTTCACCTCAACCGGAAGGATAGGGTGCTTCGTCTCCACTCCTCAGGCACCTTCTGACCTTCCAAGATCTTGTTAAATAAGCCAGTCAAAAACTTCACTACTGTCTCTCCCAAACATTTCCATGCCTCCACTGGAATATCATCCAGTCCAGCTGCCTTACCACACTTCATTCTCTGAATTGCAGCCCTTACTTCTTCCTTGCTCACCTGATGCACTTCCTGATTCACAACCTCTACCTCCTCTAACCTTTTTTCCCTTTCATTCTCTTGATTCATCAGTTACTCAAAATACTCCAGTTACTCCTTCGACCTTCCCAAGACACTCTCCTCACCAGACAACACATTTCCATCTTTATCCTTTATCATCCTAACCTACTGCACATCCTGCCCATCACGGTTTCTCTGTCTGGCCAATCTGTACAGATCCTTTTCCCCTTCCTTAGTGTCCAACTTCTCATACAGCTTGCCTTCTCTTTAGCTTCTGCCACTGCTCTCTTTGCCTTGCGACACATCTCCTTGTACCTCTGTCTACTTTCTTCTTCTTGCTGAAAATTCCAATTCTTTTTAGCCAACCGCTTTCCTCTCAAACTTTCCTGAACTTCCTCATTCCACCACCACGACTCCTTGTATATCTTCCTCTGTCCTGAGGTCACACCAAGTACCTTCCTAGCCACATCCCTCACTGCATTTGAAGTCTCATCCCAGGTATCCAGAACACCACCACCGTTACCCAGTACCTGCCTCACCTCATCCCTGAATTTTACACCACAGTCCTCATCCTTTAACTTCCACCACCTGGTCTTAGGTTCCGCCACTCTCTTCCTCTTCTTCACCTCCAAAACCATCCTACATATCACCATCCTATGCTGTTTAGCTACACTCTCCCCTGGTAACACCTTGCAATCACTAACCTATTTCAGGTTTCGTCTCCTACAGAGGATATAGTTGACGTATGCATCTTCCCCCACTCTTATATGTTACCCTGTGCTCTTCCTTTTTCTTAACGTAAGTGTTAACTACAGCCATCTTAATCCTTTTAGCAAAATCTACTACCATTTGTCCTTCCGTATTCCTTTCTTTAACACCATATCTACCCAACACCTCCATCACCACTGTTCCCTCCACCAACATGTCCATTTAAATCTGCTCCAATAACCACTCTCTCTTCTTTAGGAACCTGCAAAACAACTTCATCTAACTCTCTCCAGAATTCTTCTTTCTCCTCCACATCACAACCTACCTGAACAGCATAAGCACTGATGACATTCATCATCACCCTATCAATCTCTAACTTTACACAGATCACCCTGTCACTTACTCGCTTTACCTCCACTACACTCTTACTAAACTCATCCTTCAGGATGACCCCTACTCCATTTCTCTTCCTGTCTACACCATGATAGAAGAGTTTGAAGCCACCACCAATGCTCCTGGCTTTGCTCCCCTTCTACTTGGTCTCCTGTACACACAGTATATCTATCTTCCTCCTCTCCATCGCATCAGCTCAACATACCAACTCTAACCTCCACCCTTCGGCTCTTCCCCCTCTCCTCCTCCTCTTTGTCCCAACAGTAGTCCAATTTCCACTAATGCCCTGTTGGACAACAGCACCAGTGGCAGTCGTTGTTAACCCAGGCCTCGACCGATCCGGTATGGAATTTCTATTTTTGATCCGCATCATTTGATTTGGCGCAGTTTTTACTCCGGATGCCCTTCCTGACACAACCCTCCCTATTTATCCGGGCTTGGGACCGACACTAAAATACACTGGTGTGTGCACCCTAGTGGCTAGGTTGTTGTAAAAGGCACTATATAAATAAATTTGACCTCTCTTCATGTGGGCCACCAATGAGACCTAACATGCTTAACTCATGTCACGGACGTATGATGTAAACATGTAGCAAAATGGTATAAGAACTATAGTCTGTGAGAGGGGGCAGCTCTCTCTTGCAGACGCTCTTGAGTGTGTGTAACGGAGATCTCTGGATCGATCCATCTTTCTATTTTTCTATCTTTTGTCTTTAATAAACTTAGTCTAAGACACCTATGAAATCAAAATTACGTCCATGATTCCCAGGGTCTAATATCTTCTTTCAGGTTAGATATCAAAGGGAGAAAGTTAGACCTGTAGAGATATTTGTAGTCATGTGTGATCCATATACCTAAATATTTGAATTTCGTGTTACTAATTTTGAATGTTCTTGGCGATTTGAATGATTGGCATCAGTTCACTTTTGGAAAGATATATTTAATAGCCAGAAATTTTCCAGAATTTACCAAACAAATCTAGTAGTCTCGGAATGCATGATAGAGGGTCTGATATATACAGTATTGTCATCTGCATAGAGTGATAATTTATGCTCCTGGCCTCTTCGATTTATTCCTTTTATTTGAGTATCCTCAAATATATGGCTAAAGCCATCGGTTCACTGGCTATCGCAAATAGAAGAGATAATGGGCAGCCCATGCGTGTACCTCATTGCAATTTAAAGTAAGTCGACAGGTTGCTGTTTGTACGTACAGCGACTATGGGAGATGAGTATGGGGTTTTAATACATGATATAAATTTAGGACCAAAACCCAACCTTTCAAGAGTACAAAAAAGATTTCTACCCTATCAAAATAACACAATCTCCGGGACATCAGATGGATAAGGGGAGTAGACTATGTTTAGTCAAAGTCAAGTCAAAGTGAACTTTGTCATTCAGACTTTACAACAGAGTGCATAGCTGAACGAGATTGCGTTTCTCCAAACTCCAATGTCCAGATATAAAAACACAACACAGTACATACAACTAACATGACATAAATAAAGTGACTGCAGATGCAGTAAAATGTATGTAACGGTAGTGAGTTATACTATAAGAGGTAGATTTGTTATAACATAAATGCTTTGCAGACATATTGCACTTAGAGGGAATATATATATATATATATGTGTGTGTGTGTGTGTGTGTGTGTGTGTGTGTGTGTGTGTGTGTGTGTGTATTGCACAAGGTCATAATATTACACATAACAGTCGCCTTACATAAAAAAAAGTGTCTTTTTCATAAAACCTGTTTGGTTTGTGGAAATGATAGAGGGAAGAGATCCCTCAAGATGATGTGCTAGGAGCCTTGCCAGGATCTTAACATCTATATTCAGCCCAGCAGGCATTTCAACATTGAATCAATGTCAAATGTTATGGTTGAATCAACGTTGGATTTGGTGCCGATTTTGAAAAGTGAATCAACGTTGATATGTCAACGTTGTTTCAACGTCATACATTCAACCTTGAATAAACCACAAAACTCACGTTCATGATGCTCAAAATTGCATGGGATTCTTGCGGCCACCATCACACAACCTCTGCGGTGCATACTTGAGGTATTTAGCCATTGTGTCCATTGCCTCCTGTTGTGATTTTGTGTGTGCTGAGAAGTGTCTAAAGATTAAAAGCAAACCACAGGTTAGTTTATAGTCATAAATACTGTACATCCTGTGTACAGTGCCAACATTTATTTAACAAACGAACATTAAATTTGTAAAAAATATTGAATTGAATTTCATCTACTCATTTCTAATTTTTGCTCATGCTAGCTAGTCAGGCATCCTCACAACACCTAGCCAGGATAGCTAACCAGCTAGCGTTACTGGGGTCGCCTGTTTTAATGACTCTATGTGTAATAATATTATGCTCCTCAGGTATTGACTAAACTTTGACTTTGCTTACCGTAACTTTAAAAGATGCCAAGTGAGCAAAAAAGCCAAACTCTCCCAGCATACGCCACACCAACATTTATAAAATGGTGGCAAGCAGCCAGGCGGGTCTGGTGGAACAGAAAAAATTGCCTTGATATTAATATATGATACACTATAATACCACGCATATTATGTAAGAAGAAAAAATAAAAAGGACATACATATACCTTTACATTTCATGCCCTCCGCCTGCATCACTGACAACACAACTGCCAGAATCCTCACAGTTGCTCTGCCCGATGTCGAATACTTTCTCCTGCTCTATTTAAACTTGTTGATTTGTCATTGCGAAGTTTTGTTTCTGCCTCAAAACATTTCAAACTGTTTCATTGCCTGATAGTGTCTTCCTGGTTAGTACCTGCCTGTTTTTGATGACGTTTCAACATTGAAACAACAACACATTATTTAAACTAGGGATGCACCAATTCTGGTGGATATTGGTGGAAAATTTGATTATTTTTAGGTGATCAGTGTGCTTTGAGCCATGTGGCATGTATAGTTACCTTCTTCCGTCAGTAGTGGTAATTTTAAATGTGAAGTGTAGAATAATCATTAGCCTGACGGAGAAGATTTCGCATTTAAAGGAGAGCATCTGGGCTCTAGAAAGTCCTAAAGTCAGCAGGCCCGGGTTGACTAATCCTAACCCTAACCCAAACACCATGTAGAGGTACCGGTAGAGCCCTCACAGTGGGTCGAATGGGTGACATCTCAGCGGCATAGCCGTAGGGCTGAGCACCGTTCAGCTCAGGTTCATGTGTCAAACTGGTTTTCTCCACTCAGTGATACACCGGCTAAGCGACCTCTTAAAAGAGCTCTGGTTATAGGAGACTCACAGCTCCGACACGTGAATGTAGCGATCCTTGTAGAGACACCAACAGCGATAGTCAAATGTATCCCAGAGTTCCCAGGGGGGAATTAGCTCTCTGTGGCAGACGCCTTGTGATGGGTGGGTGTCATGGTCGTAATACTGACGGTGAAGCTGGTAAGGCACAGCGAGACTATCCTAGAATAAAATACATGAAAGAATGGTATGGGTCCGAGAGTTTGAGTAAATTTCAAGTATGGGTTTCCAAGTGTGATTTTCCAGGGGAAGGGACTTTTAACATGGACCGCGTGGCAGCATTGAAACGAAATTTGATAAGAGAACAATTTAATGGGTTAAAAGTCAGCTGGGAAACATTTGACATGTGGGAGAGGGAGGCAAAAATGCGGGAATATAAGTTAAAATTAAAGACCAAATATGAGATTCAACACGAATTTCAAAATCTCAAGTCTGTCAAGTGTGTTGCAGATCCAGACCTGAACAGACGTCCCAGGTGACCCCGACCTGTCCCAACAGCCCCACCTCTTCCCTCTGACGATGCAACCCCAAGACTTTAACGGACTTATAGCAAAACATGGGAACAGGAGAGGGGATAATGATGGGCCAAGGTGGGCAACAAGTAGGGCCATTACTACCATGGGTCTCACAAGAATGTCAGCTTGCATCACATTTTTGGAGAACAGTTACTATAATGCTAACTTGTGTCATCCAGTGTGGGTTACTATGGAGTCATGGAGGGCTTCAGGTGAGGTCTCTGCTGTACATACCTAAAGCAATATTCAGTTGCTTTTCTTACTTACCCTAACCCTAGCAAAACTGTTAGATAAGAGCACAGCATTGAAGACTGTATTATCATAAGTAATTTCAATCACAGATTAGCTGTTTTTAATAATACATTTAATTGATGACATCAATCCTAATAAAAATATTTTATTGAAAACATACATGAATTAATTCATTAATAATTTGTACATAAAATCCAAAATTGTCCATAAAACCTGTCATATGTCTTAAAAATTCTTTGCTGAGTGTTGCTGGGTTGTGTAGTTTCACATCTTGCAGAGAGAGAGAGAGAGAGAGAGAGAAACGGAGGGGAGAGGGGACAATTTTAATTAAAGCAGTCACAACAGTAACACTGTAGATCAGGGGTGGGCAATACATTTTTACAAGGGGCCACATGAGAAACCTGAATTGTCAGAGGGCCACACAAACGAAAATGACATTATCGCGGTGGCTCCGCCCACCTCGAGCAAACTTCCACGAACGGCGGAGGCGTTTATACTTGCCGTCACATTCTGTGCAGTGTTCTCCGAAACAATGTTAGTATAAAGATACACCCCTCAAAAACAGTTAATGTTGCTTTTTGTTTCAGATTTGAAAAGTGCTGGAATTTAGGCTAAAGTACTTGAAAATGTTTGAAATTATAACTACTTCATTTCACAACAAATAGCCATCTGAATGAACAGTTTTCTTGTCTTGTAATTCCAGGATGAAACATGAGAACGTGAAGACAGTTACAATTTCAAGCATTTTCAAGTACTTTAGCCTAAATTCCAGCACTTTTCAAACCTGGAACACAATGCACAATTAAAATTTGTCGCGTAAATGTTCCGCCATTCGCGGAGGTTCGCGTGAGGTGTGCGGAGTCGCGCGCTACGTTCACTCGCGAAAGTATTAACTTGTCGCTGATCACCTACAGTGTTTCTCGCACAGCACACGCACGTACGTCCACACGGAATTAACACAAACGTAGCGCCTTCAAAATAAAAGCGTAACAGTTGTATTGCACGCATGACATGGATATTTGTTTCATTTATGATTGGCCTCTCGCGGGGATGCACAACGAGCCGGATGTGGCCCGCGGGCCGTAGTTTGCCCAGGTCTGCTGTAGATCAAGGGTGTCAAACTTAATGTTAAATAACTGAATTTCTTACTTATTCAAGTAACAAATATATATGTATTAAAAAATGTTTGCTTGTTGCTCTGTTATAACAAATACTTTTTATTTGTTAGGTTATGAGATGTATAGTAACGAAGTAGAACTACTTCACTACTGTACTTAAGTACTAAAATGCTGTATCTGTACTTTACTGGAGTATTGTTTTTTTCTCTTACTTCCACTTTTACCTCACTACATATTTTCCATCAGTTTATTACTTTTACTCCGATACATTTTTTACGTGCTGTACAGTTACTCGTTACAATTATAAACGTTAGCTGGCGCTGTCACCGGGTCAAGCGATCAGGCTGTCTTATGAGAAAACTGCATGCTCTGGTTGCATCTCGTTTACTCTGCTGCTGCCTTCACTGAACACTTGAGTTTCGTAATCTAGGTTCACTCGACACGTCGTAACTGCCACAAAGGTGACCCTTGTGGCAGTTACGACGTGTCGAGTGAACCTAGATTACGAAACTCAAGTGTTCAGTGAAGGCAGCAGCAGAGTGGCAAAAATGACGCAATCGCGGTGGCTCCGCAGGGTTGTGCACCTCTTGATTTTTGTGTGTGCTAAGTTACAAGGTGGAATGTTTTATAGGGTAAGGGCATTTATTGAGGGTAAACGCAGGGCAGTAGGCTCACCCTTAGAACCCGACAAACAGATTTTACGTCCAAAATGCACCTCGTTTTCTCAGCTAAATTAAGGCGAATTTGTACTTCTGCGTCAAACCTACGACATAGCAGGACATAGGTTATCTGTTTTTTGTGTAGTGTTAAGCCCAGTTTTTTAAGTTGCTACCTGTTTGTACATACAGAACACTTGTATTTGTGGTCTTTGACATCTTTGATTGGTAAGTGATATATAAAAACAATTGATCATCAAACTTTGACGGCTTTCTTTAAATAATTCAAAACAAAATACTTTTTACTTTCAGTACTTGAGTAATAAATTTTAGAATAAACTACTCAATTTCTTTATAGAGTACTTGTACATTTACTCAAATATGGGTAGGGTTGCAGCGGTAACCGGTTTCACGGTATACCACGGTATTAAAATGCACGGTTATCATACCATGTGCGTTTGCTTATTACCGGTAAAAGGCAAACCAGCGCATGCGCAACTCTGCTCCGGTTCAACTACTCAGCACACAGCGGTGAGAATGGCAGAAACTGCTTCAGACTAGAGGTCTGCGCTGGACTGCTTTTTTAATCCCGCTCCTGCTTGTTTTAGTCCCGCTCCCGCCAATAAATCCCTTGTTTTAATCCCGCTCCCACCCGCACCTGCATGTTTTAGTCCCGCTCCGGCCAAAAAATCACTTGTTTTAATCCCGCACCCGCCCGCCACATACACAATTTTGTCGCCCCCACCCGCAATCCTAATATGAATTGAATTAATTAAATTTAGTACTTGAAATTTTCTTATGTATTTATTAAAACAGCAATATTGATGGATCGCGCTGTCCCATTTCTTACCACAGTCCAAACACATGCCGTCAGGTGACGTACACCAACACTTTCTGACATCTATCACAACAAGCAAATGGTAGACGATTTCCATCTCCATTAATTACAATGGAATATGACTTCCATACATCAGACTTTCCTGTAGTTAGCTTAATTGTGGTGTATTCGCCTGTTTTAATTTCATTTTCCACAGCTGAAACTGGTTGACCGTCTACACACTCTGCCATTTCTGTATCAAAATGACGCACACTTCATATTCACGTGATCAGTTGCTTAGCCAATATTTTGAATTAGTTTATTGCTTACTTACTGAATGATTAGTTGTTTTCGTCCTGTTCCTTATGCATGGAAATCATTGCGTTGTTATTATAATAATCTAGACTATTTATTAATTTGCGGGATTTTTCTACATGTATATGCGCTCCTGCTCCCGCATCACATGGACTAATTAAACTCCCGCTCCCGCCAGTAACAATTAAATTCTGTCCCGCGCCGCAAGATATTCTGACGGGTCCCGCTGGACCCGCGGGAATACCGCGGGAGTGCAGACCTCTACTTCAGACTTAACAAATTTTTAACACACCCGTGCGCGAGGGCCTCGCGCGCTGTCGATTCGCAAGGTCGTGCACCTCTCGAATTTTGTAACTGCGCACGTCGCGCCTCAGCGCAATGAACAAAGCCATGTTTGCAGGGTTCATACACCTATACAAGGTGGAATTAAAGTGCTTGTACGTCACTTTCAAGGTCCATTTCAATATTTCCCAGCACATTAAACTTAATTAAGTTAAATATTTATACATATACTCGTAATGATTCGAAATAATTCGCTTTTTCATCACATTATTTAATGGTTGTTTATTTTCAAAACGCCCAATCTTAACGTCTTCACGTTCTCTCATGTTTCGTCCTGGAATTACAAGAGGCTAACGTAATACAAGAGAACTGTTCAGTCAGACAGCTATTTGTTGTGAAACCAAGTAGTTACAATTTCTTTAGCCTAAATTGCAGCACTTTTCAAACCTGAAACACAAAGCAACATGATTAAAATTCGTCAGGTAAATGGTCCTTCCCCTGTTTTTGAGGGGTGTTTCTTTATAGTACCACATATCGTTATGGGGAACACTGCAAAGAACGTGACGTGGCGGAGATTTACGCGAGGTTTGCGGAGTCGCGTGCTACGGTCACTTGTGAAAGTATAAACCTAGCTTTCTAAGGTCATTGCTTTCACTGGATGTGAAAGTGTCCATTAATTTACATGCGTTCATTTTCAAATTGAGTGTGAGGATCATGTCAGAAATAAATCCTCTCTTTCTGCAGTATCTGGTCATACTTTGCAGTAAAACGGACCTTTACAACAGCTGTTGATCAGACACTCACCCAGGCTCAGTTTATCACATATTAAATAATTTAAACTTAAATAATTGTACTGAAATCCATGATTTATGTTTCTCTAATTTTGCAGTATTTATATAAACGTGTACGTGTACAGCTTATTTTTTTAAAGGAGACATTTTGTATACAATAGTTCCAGGTTTCTACAATAGTTAATTGAACAAAAAAAACTTTTGTTGTAATTTCTTTAAGGGTCAGTATATCTTTTAATAATATACATAACAAACTGTGATACCATGATACCACGGTATTTTCTGAGACGGTTATCATACCGTGAAAATCTCATACTGTTGCAACCCTAAGTATGGGTCTCTAATACTTTATACAACACTGATGAAACCCACATTACTTCATCAATCAATGATCAAACGATCCAAGTGAATAAAACAACATCAAAGATATCACATTTACTTTGTTCAAAACTTGAAATATCAAATAACGGCGAAAATAGCAATTGTGCTTCAAAAACGCTCCCTTTGAAAAAGAATGAAGCTAGCTTTTACTGTGGCTTTGTTTGTGGTTATGGACATATTCTGTTGCAGTTTGCCTTTTAATTATTTGGCAATTTGTTGGGTTTTTTTATACCTAATTTTGGCATCCTTAGCTCCGTGTTTGGTCGCAAAATGTCAACGTATACTGTACTCTCTGACAACCGCCATCGCTTCATACCCGTTTTTCTTTCTTGAAACACCCTTCCATCTGCATCGATGTTTCTCTTTCTGGACATTTTGGGATTATTATTTGTATTTCTCAATTACACTTATTGGGCCAATGGTTTATTCCACAAATCAGAGGCAGGTACATTAACTTTGCTTTAACTTCAACATTTTGAATGAATTTAGTTATTAAAATTGCTTCACAAGTTAAACTGAAATGGCATGCAATTCATATGTTTGTGTGCCAGAGAAATATGCAGTTCTGCCATTCTTTTGCATGAGCTGAGGTATAAAATTATGTACTATGTAAATATGTCTGTTTGTTTTGCAGCTTGCTTAAAAAACTAAGATATGTATTAAAAATAATACCCATGTGGGACCCACTGGGGCCTGCAACTATAACCCAGCTGGGGCCAGGATTTATAACCCCAGTGGGGCCCACAAATGTAACTAAACTGGGGTCCGAATAGAACCATTCAAAAAGCCTGCTCTAAGTCCATGCCCAGATAAAACCCATACTGCACAGTTAAATCACATTTGGGGCCCATGTGGACACGTTGGCTTGGTGTGTGAGGGGTCAGTCTGTGTGGCAGAGACCTCTGGAAAAGAGGCTTGGATAAAAGCCTCTCGAGTTTCCTTCTCGATCATAAGATTTTCTGCCAAAAGAACCCTCCTGTCTTAAATGGTCCAGCGCAAGACCCCGGCTCAGCGGGAAAAGCTTGTAAGTTTGACCAGGATTGGTCAGTTGAGAATGATTCTTCCAGAAATCGGGTTTAGAAATTAAATCAATATACATCAGAATATGATGAGTATTGAGTATTCTATTCTGCGATGAGCTGGAGAGGCGGGGTGAAAAGTTTTTTTGTTAAGCGTTTGTTAATCATTTTTTGACGGATGCGCTAAAATCAATAAGGGAGCACTTTGACGTGTCACGAAAGCAGATCTAGCTGGAGTGAGAGCATATTCTGAAAGAGTCAGACAGTTTAAGCACATGCGTGTGTGTGTGTGAGACTAGGGGAGTGGATCATGGGTATGGTGAGGGGGCAGACAATCAGCTATGTTATAGTGCACGGCACTCTGAGATCTGAAGAAGCAGAGGCAGAGAATCGGAGAGGCTGTGCGTCGGAGATGAAGATCAAAATTGTAATAAAGTTATGTAAAAACAAAGCACATTGGTTAATTTTGACAGGAACATGGATGAATGACGGCATGACTGACAGGATGATGGGTGATTGACAGCGTCATGTGATGGGGCGGGTTCATTAGGTAAAGAATTGGTGATTATGATTGGAGTGGACCTTTATTCTCTCTCATGTATACTGTTCTGAGAAACTGGTGAAGGACTTTTTAAATATCATTGATTCTTTTAATTTAGTACAGTGTGTGTCTGGTCCCACACATGAACATGGACATACCTTAGATCTTGTTCTTTCTTATGGTTTGTCAGTGTCAAACTTGGAGATCTTTTGGTGGGTTTTCGGATCACATAGCTGTTTTATTTGATGTTGTTGTGCTGCAGTTAAAACTTGTGCTGCTGCTCGGCTCTGCTGGAGTTTTAATCTCTGTTGCGTTTGATTACCTTTATCCCCCTCCTAACTCAGCCTGTGTTGTTACGGAGGAGCTCAGTTTCTGGTTTCACTCCTCTGTACAAACTATACTGGACTTAATGGCTCAATTACAATCTATGCAGCCTAAAGTTAAACCCGAGCCCTGGCTCAGGGACAGAGCTCCTGCAGCAAGGTGAAAGTGTCATAGTGCTGAACACAGATAGTAGAAGGACAAGCTGCACATTTCATTTCAGATTTTAAAAGCCTGTTTGTGCTCTTATTAGAACATCATAAAAGAAGCCAAGAGAGAATACCTGGCAAACATCATTATGGCAAACTGACATAACCCACGTGTGTTATTTAAAACTATTGACTCTGTTCTTAAGCCCCCTCAGCTCACTTGTTTGGAAGCATCCCCTGAAATGTGTGAACATTTTTTTGCACTTTCTTATTTATAAGATTGTCATTGCAAGAGCTCTCATCACAGCTCCTGCTTCTGACCCCACTGACGCTGCCTCCCTATGAGGTTTTCCAGTGTAGTTTTCAAACTTTAAAAAAATGCATTTTAAAAATGCATAGTATGGAGGTGCCACAAGCTACTATCTAAAAGAGCTCACATACTTTTAAATAATTAAGTTTATTATATGTTTTTCTGAATGTGCATTATTTGGAAGATCTGCTTTACAAATTGAGATTTGGATGTTAATTTCATAATATTATATGAATTTGTTTTAGAAAACAATGACCATGGTTTGTGTGTGTGTGTGTATTGGTCAGTTAGGAAGAAACACTGATTTTGAAACAGATGGAACTGACAACAGGCAGAAATGAGACAATTAGTATGACACACCCTATAAAGGAGTGGTTCTGCAGGTGGTGACCACAGACCTTTTCTCTGTTCTCATCCTTTCTGGGTGATGTTTTGGTCAATTTTGCATTTTGTCAATTCTCTCACCACAGAGATTGCATGATGCGGTGTCTACAACCCACAGAAGTTGGTCAGGTAGTGCAGCTCATTCAGGATAAAAACTATGACAAGAAGGTTTGCTGTGTCTGTCAACAATGCCCAGAGCATGGAGCAGTACAACAGGAGACATGGAGGGCAACAACCCAGCAGCAGGACCACTAACTCCTCCTTTGTGCAAGTAGGAACAGGAGGAGCAGTGCCAGAGCCATGCAAAATGACCTCCAGCATCCATGTTTCTGTTAAAACTGTCAGAAGCAGACTCCATGAGGGTGGTATGAGAGCCTGACGTCCACAAGTGGGGCTTGTGCTTACAGCCCAACACCATGCAGTGCGATTGGCATTTGCCAGAGAACACCAAGATTGGCAGATTTGCCACTGGTGCCCTGTGCTCGTCACAGATCAGAGCAGGTTGACACTGAGCACATGATAGAGTCTGGAGACGTGACAGAGTCTGGAGACATTGTGGAGAATGTTCTGCTGCCTGCAACATCCTTCAGCATGACCGGTTTGGCAGTGGGTCAGTAATAGTGTGGGGAGGCACACAGACCTCCATGTGCTTGCCAGAGGTACCCTGACTGACATTAGGGACTGGGATGAGATCCTGAGACCCATCGTGAGACCATATGCTGGTGCAGTAGGTCCTGGGTTCCTTCTGATGTGTGACAATGCTAGGCCTCATGTGGCTGAAGTGTGTCAGGACTTCCTGCATAATGAAGGCATGCTATCATGCTATGGACTGGCCTGCCCATTTCCCAGACCTCACTCCATTCGAGCACATCTGGGACATCATCCTTCAACGCTACTTTGCACCACAGACGGTCCCTAGTCTTCTTTGAACAAATCGCATATATAATGTGTGAAGATGCAGCGTTCAAGAGAGGAAGATTTCACATTGCCCAGAGACCTCTCTCAAGCAAGACCTAGGTGCTTATTATTGACAACTACGACAGTATCGGCGGCGACTTCTTTATTCATCATCACAGCATTGCTACAGAAGAAATACACCTTCTGGACATGAGCGATTACAATCTGACAAGATGTTGACAGTTTGTTCAGGGTACGTAATTACTTCCATTCAGTCAGTTTAGTGTCCGCTATATTGCTGTTTTTATCATGTGTTTTCCCCCGTGAGGTTAATATAAGCAAAAAATCACAATGAAAGAGCTTCATGTTCCAATGTACCTGTTGCTCAGTATTGATTTTACATGAATTCATCGAAAAGAGGCTGCAAAAAAGCAATCAGAAAAAGAACACTCAAAAATAAACTTTAGCAGACAATCAAAGACTGACTATTTAGATTTTGTTGATCTGCATAAACAGTTAAGATAGGGTGGTTAACTATCTTAACGCAGATAGTTGGTTAATCAACTGTCAAAGTTAACCTTTATAGCTATAGTTTTTGAGGTAAATAGTAAACGGTTCTAGCTACTCAGGCCTGTCTGTCAGTTAAACAGTAACATTAAAAAGCTATTGTAGTTGGGGTTTTTTAAATGGCAGTTGTGCTTACGTGACTTGATACTGTGACGCTTGCATTTACCAATCAGTGATTGGGACTCCTTCAAGCTCAAGCTACACGTTCCAGCTCATCACACTTGCTACCCATCACAGAGTGGAACCAAACTGAGCAAAGGTACTCTGGTATATAAGTCTACAATATAAGTCCATCTTTTGAAACAGCGACAAACGTTTGATGATGGATTTGAATACAGAGCCATATACCAAATGGAAAACCACTAAAAGGCCCTATAAGAACTCACAGCAGTCAGTGGTGTGCAAATGTGGAAATGACAAAAACTAATCCACAGTTATGACTTACCTGTCACAAAGTCATAATTTGTTATGATTTCTGGTGATGCATAATCTAATGAAAACAGGTATTGATGCCTACTGTACAGGACATTTAGAATTATTTGTATTATTTTGAACCTTAACATTCTGCTTGTTTATCAAATCTCCTACAAGCATTGGCAAACTTGAATATAAAATGTTATTCAGACTATCCAGACAAAAATTATTGAATAGATTTTTCATATTCAGAAATATGAATCCATAACTTGCTAATATATTTAAATGATAAAATGAAGAACAGGATGTCAAGACAGATGAATGCTTTTGTGCTTTGTACTTACATTGTACTTGCTCAGTAACTCCCTTCATAAAAAAATTATCCATCATTATTAACTATCAGGTTTATGTCTTGAGTGGATGGATTGACTGACAAATCTGGTGTTGTTAAAGGTATTGAGGTTTTACTGATGTCCACAGACATAATGTGTTTTATCTGACTACTTATTAAATCTGTAACCAAAATGCAGTATACTGGCCAAATATATACATTACAAAAGACACTATATAAAATATGTACAAGAACATAAACATGGTTTAGAAATTTTTAAAATATTTTATGTGAATTGTTAGATTCTGCAGCTGTATAATAAATTAACTGCATTTGCTGTATGTACATATCACATGATATGTAAATGCTTAACATAAACTTGCAAACATGTTAGTGTTATAGTCCATTTGTTTAGAATGTCTATTTATTATATCTATCTATATTGTTTAAAATTGTTCTCTACGTTCATTGTTATTAGTAACTGAAAAAGTACAGAAACTATATGAGGTACTTATACAGATATGTGTTGTCAGTGTGACACCATAGAAAATATTTATGTAGTGTATGCATAATTAAACACTTCACCATGTTGCCTTCTGTAAAATCGTGGTTGGGTCTACTCCGGATATTTAAGATTTTATAAGTGCAATGTGGGACACATCCATATACTATCTTTCCTCTCTCAGCAATTTTATTTTCTGTGTATTCTCATCATAAAATCTGGATGTTGACAGGAACAAATCTTATACTAGAATAGAGATATTCAAACCTTATGCCTCTGAGGACCTTCAGTTTTGTTGAGACACACTCAACAAATTTTTTGTCATTTATATAACTATAACTGCAAGAAACTGTAATCTAAAAGAATATTCCAGACTGTGGCAGATTTTTGCAATGTACAGTTATTTTTATTCTTTGGATGCTCAAAAGGTTGGTTAAATATTTGGAAATTATTACCAAGAGCAGCTTGACTAGTAAGGAACTTTGTCACACATCAAAATTTTAAGGCTTACCGATTTGTTTTTGAGTTTGTTAATGTTGCACTTGACAGGTCCTCCCTTAACAAAACATGGATGAAAAGATAAATATGTTTCTCAACATGGTTTCATTCTTTTAAATCACTAACAGTTCTATTTGTGCCCATTTACACAGTCCTAGCTCTTTCTTTTTACTTTGCACAGTAAAATGAAACTAGACAACCAGATGGCAACCTGGTTAATCTGTAACATATCTATATTGTAATTTTTTGCTTCATGGATTTTATTCTCTATGGTGTATTTAGAATTGTCAAGATTTTCGTTTCACTTCTCCGTCTAAATAATGTCAGTAAGGCAAATTGTGGCACTGTTGGCTGGATTAGTTGGCTTGGGTGCTACCTTTGGAGCCACAGTATCTAATGAGTGGAAGAGCACAAGTAGGGCGTCTTCCGTTATTACAGCGACGTGGATATTCCAGGGACTTTGGATGAACTGTGCTGGAAATGCTATTGGATCTGTGCACTGCAGGCAGCACCACACCATTTTCAAACTGGAGGGTAAGACTCCCAAATTGTTGAGATTATACATTTTATCAGTGTAAACATTTTATCAGGGTTATCAAGGTTTCACAGTACTGACTGTGTATTTTCCGAAATATAGAGAATATCTTTGTTGATGTCTAACCATGTAAATTAATCTAGCTAAACGTTGAATGTTTCTGAATGTGATTATTTAAAAATACCTATTCAAAGAGCATTTACAAACTCACTACAAAAATAAAATAAAATAAACCTGGGACACTGACAATTAGTGATTGATAATGACAGTAATAGCCATTAAATCTTAGGTTTTTTTCACCATTATTGCACATTTTTTTGTAGTTGATATATCTCATTTAACACAAGACATGATTTCTCTTTCATGGTTTGAGTTCGGATTAGATTTAAAATATATATTTATGTGAAACTGTCACTGGTAAAGGTGAATCAAATCTTATATAGCTGAGAGGTCTGATAATAGACTCATATAAATAACTAAAATATCTCTGGAATGCTAGATGGCTGGCAATTTCATTTTAATATGTAATGTTCATATTACCACTTCAAGTCTACATTTTCTCTTTTGTAATCTGAGAAAATTTCTATTTGAAGCTGGAGGAATCTGAAAAACTATTAATAGCTTGATCATGTGTTACTGTTTTGAATGAGAATTTATTATATTCAGCTTGCTTACTATGAAGTTTTAGAAAAACGTTATAGTTAGTCACCAAAATTCGCTTCATGGTACTTGACCTCCAACTTATTTATTTGCATTCTTGTTCGCTATATGTATATCATACTATTCAGATATAACGAGGAGCTCTGAAGATTCCATGACCGATGTGTTGCTTTAACACAAAAAGACGTTTATTGAAAATAGCGCAGTAGTGTACTACTGTGTACAGTGACATCAGAAAAGTCTTATAAAAAATCAGACCCAATGTCACTGATGCTAGTAACAGACTTTCTCCAGTGTTCTTTTCATGAACAGAAACCCCATCAGTTCTGGTAAAAGATGCAGATGCAAGGCAAATGTTTCTATCCACTAGTGTGGAGCTACAAACACATTCACAAACTGCTTTTCCTCAAGCGCCAATTATCTTTGTTAACTATGTGTACTTTATAGTGTCACAGGCGAGGAATGGGGCAGGATGCTGAGTCGATCTCCAGTATGCACGTTTATTGATAGATTTTCACTATAACGATAGCAGACATGTAACATGTAGCACACGTAACAGACTCACACTGACTGACTCAAAACAAAGATGAGCACGGGACACGTGAGAACGAGAACATGTGAGAACACTCACCATACATACAACCACAACCACGAACCCACATATACGGACGTGACTAGACATAGACAACATGAACACAAGCCCAAAGGGAGGGGTCCGGGGCTGTAACATGACAGACCCTCCCCTCCACCCCCACCCAAAGGGCAACTCCTCCCGGAGTGCCCAGCACAGCTGTAAAGCCCTGGACCTACACCGATGGGCAGACCTGGAGCTGCCGGAACTGCACACCTCTCGGAGTCACCGCCCTCAGCGGTAAGGAGTTCACCATGAAGCAGCCAAGAATACCCTTCCTGGGAAGACAGGGGAAAACACGTTGGACAGAACAGGGACATTTACAAATACATACAGAGAAACATTGAACACAAAGGGCACAAGAGGGAAAAAGGATTGGGGAGAAACACAGGGACAGACAAAAACACAGGTACGGGCACAAATGAAATCAAACTTCCAGGCTTCCATGCCTGAAGCCCTGCGATTGACTGAATCTGCAGTCCTGGGGCTGCAGGTGCTGGAACTGGTGGCTTTCCCTTCGATGCCCTAGCGGGATCCCTAGACTGCACACCGCCCTTCGGCTCCATAGGGGTGCGTGCAGTTCCCTTTTTGCCACTGGGGGACCCGCACCAGCCTTAGGCTTGGCGGAGGGTTTTGCAGTCCTTGAAGGCGCCACCGAGAGACATGCCACTGTATTGGGCGCAGTCGAAGGGCACGTATCTCTGTCTGTTGCCTCTGGAGGGAGAGTTCTATGTGATACCTTCGGGTGGTACCCCCAGGAGACGGACCAGGTAGTTCTTCTTCCTGTGCGTCCATCTCCTCCTCCTCCTCTAAGGAGTAGTAACTTTCCATGCTGGCACCCTCTGAGATATTGTCTACCAGGAACTCCATACTGTCCTCCGATAGAGGAAGGGGATAATTCTCGGGTTGGGGGTGCTGCTCACCTCGGTCTCTCACCGTCTCGATGAAGTATTCCGAGGGCAGTGGACTGATGTCATCCCCCTCCCAATATGTCTCTTCCTCCTCTGCGTACATCGACAGAGGAGGGCTTGCCTCCTTTCCATAGTACTTAGCGGATTCCAAGTAGTTGGACGGAGGGGGGCTTGCCTCTTCTCCATAGTACTCGGGGGATTCCGAGTAGAATCGCCACAATCACAAGCTCGCCAGTCATCATCATGTTCATGCTGTCCTTGTTCTTTGCTGTCTTGTTGGAACAATGTTTGATGCACAGTTATTACCACCATTGATATATACACAGATGCCACATTTGTTCAGTGGTACCACCATTTTGGATTACTCAACTTTCAAGACTGAACAGAACAAAGCACACACTTTTGATGTGATGATGGGTACATTTGGAACATACAGACGCTTGCAGACTTCAGTGTATGAATTTATTGACTCAGGCAGTCTTGTAACACAGTGGTAAGCAGAGAGAATACAGCCAAACAGACGTAATCCAAAAGGGTAGTCAAGGACAGTCCAAGGCAGAAATCCAGTAACACTCAAACCTAGCGAAGGTACAAGAGGGCAAATCCTAAGAATAATTATATATAAACTAACCAGATCGAACCATTGAAACCAATCAGTAATAAAGAACACTCTGTATGCTTTCAACAGTGTCAGCAATACTTAGCAACAAGGTCTGTGGTTGCCGGTTTGAAATAGTTAAACAGTATAACGAGCAACATGTGACTCAGTAATTCAGAGAAGAAGATCTCCTCATTGCTCTTGTCCAGAATGACTTTAAAAGTGCTCATCTTCTCATAGAATTTATCTCCAGTGTGACGTCTGAGACACGGGGACAGAAGCGGCCAGAGTTGAGGGTTGAAACTGAGGAAGTTTATTATCCATAGGCTTTATAGAAAAGGCAAACACAAAGAACACTGCAAACAGGCAGTGTTAGCACTAGGACTGGGCGATAAAACAATAACGATATGTATCACAATAGACACGTAATCGATATCAATAGAAAATGCGCTCGATAGAACGTTCGCTATATATATTTTTTCATTGGCAAATGAACCAGAGCAAAGATTCCGCTTTAACACTAGAAACGCCGAGCTTCATTAACATACCTATACCTAGAAGCGCTGAAAGCCAGTCATTTGACTGCTTTCACTACCTCCTTTTACAATCAGACCCCCCAGAATTTCACAATGTTGCGATTTGCAACTTCAACGCAAATTCAAGCAAACCCTGTGAATTCAGGGCGGTGTTGCAACTTCAGCCAATCACTGCAACTTTCCCGCAAATTTGACCAATCACTGATATCGTCATGATGTGACATCGACAAACTTCTGCCTTACTTCCGTGTATACGTTCAAGAGGAGCAGACTGAAAGCAGCATGAGCGAGGTGAACTTTTCACACTTGCTGACAAAAACAAGGGCAAAAGATCAGGAAAAGCAGTATCCCAGTACACTACATGAAAGCGGGGGTAAACTGGGTTTTTTGGTTTTCGGTGTTTTATTGTTTCACAACGATGGGTTCATACATTTCCAACACAATTTTTCAGTGCATACATGTATTTCCAACAAGTTTAACATTTCACCAGCCCATCCACTCCAAGTGATTTTTCATAGTCTTTAAAGAGACGGAAAGTCCATTTCTGCCACCGAGCTGTTGCACTTCGAGGGATCATTTCAAGAAAGTGAGAGGGATCATTGTGCATTCTCTGTCCCAAAACCTGTGTTTCAGGGGACGGGGCATACAAAAATTTGAGAGGGATCATTCCTGCCCAAACTATTTCATACCACATAGCAGTGGGGAACCGTCAGGGCCCTCTACGCCCTCTCAGAGGGCCTAAAAATATTCTTAAAACATAAATATATATATTATAATTTATCCAATTTTACTTACAGTTTGACAATCAACATCTAAACAATTACAAAAATATAAGCAAATAAATTATTCAACCATGTCTATTCAATCTGTGTTTGAAGGTGAGGGGTTAAGTGGAAGCCTGTGTCTCCCCCTATCAGGACTGTGATACCTCCGCAGAATAGTGGTGATTGGTGGGCCCGCTGTTCGTTTACAGAGGGCCTGGCAGTTATAATTCAGTGCAATACCAGTTTCAAATGACAGCAAAATTGACCAATCATATCTTCCCTCTTAGTGAGCGGGCTTAACTGTTTGATAATTTCCGCCCGCTGTGGCGGCGCTAGCTGTTGTTAGCGTACCACCCAGATGTTATTGTTTATTGCATTTCTAAAGCTGTACTGTCGTCTCAAATTTTTTATTGCGGTTAATTAGGAGAGGAATTTTTTTTTTTGGGGGGGGGTGGAATGGGAGCGGAATTATTAGTTATGATTAGATTAAGAATAACTCTAGCTTTAGCTTTAACTTTAACTTAAGCATCACCTGTTCATATTTCTATACTGGTTTTGTATTTCCATTAATACTGTGTTGGCTATCAAGTTTGCTTTTTATCTTACAGATGTAATGTCTACCTCAGTTTTGCTTTAATGTGTCCTATGTTTACAAAACACTGCACATAATTGAAACATGTTATTCCCTGGAGGGTGATTCAGCATGTGAGCTTTTTTGCATGAAACTTGTTTAAATAATGTTGAAATAAAATGTTTAAATGTAGCATATTTTTCTCCTAGTCCTTATTTTAAATAAGTAAAAAAAATAAATTATTATCGATACCAGAGCAAGATGGCGCCGGTGAGTTTGGCTGGTCGTCTGCTACCTACAATTTGGTTTGTGTTTTTGCTGTTATTAAGCGTTGGATTTTCACAAAGTAATTCTGTACTGGTGTACGACCGTAAATCTCTCATGGACATTAAAAATATAGTCACCCATCTAGGTGCATGTGATTACAACGGACAGAAAACCCGATCTACTTTACTCTTGGGTATCCCATCTTACCTGTGCCGCGGTAGACGTAGCGGTCAGCTTGTGAAGCTAAAGATCTGCCTGTCGGGCTCTTTGTCCAGTCGTCGGATGAATAGGGGATTGTGTATTCCACCTGCTGTGATCGGATGTTTTGTGGAGCCCATTTGCTCTTTTCTGGTGCCTGTCGCCGGATTTGACAGGGACTATTTCCCCCACCGCACCTGCTCTCCTCGGCTCCGCCAGCACGGGGTAATTCACAAAAATTTGAAGGTGCTGCCCCGGGCCCCAAGACTTGCAGAACCACAGGCCCGAATCCCAACCAGGATTGCCCTGGTAAATGCCAGATCAATGGTAAACAAAACTTTTATCCTGAGGGACTTTTTCGGCGCTCAAAATCTGGATTTTCTCTGTGTGACAGAGACTTGGATTGGTGTGGGTGAGTACAGCGCTTTGGCTGAACTTTTACAGACTGGCTGTAATTATTTTAATTCGCCGGGGATGTCTGGACGAGGTGGAGGAACGGCGACTGTGTACAATAAGGATTTTAAATGTAGACAGTGCGCTATGCCATCCTCAATTTCCAGTTTTGAAGCGACTATATATGAGGTGGGTCGCACTGACCCGGTGCTGTGCGCGGTCATTTACCGACCCCCTAAATACAACAAGGACTTTGTAGATGACTTTTCTGAGTTCCTGGCTGGATAGATGCCGAACTACAATCGTATCCTTATTGTCGGGTATTTTAACATACATGTGTGCTGTCCTGATAAGCCACTGGTAACGGAATTTTTAAACATCATGGACTCTTTTAATCAGTGGGTGTCTGGTCCCACACATGAACATGGACATACTTTAGATCTGGTTCTCTCCTATGGTCTGTCTGTGTTAAACTTAGAGGTGTGTAACAGTGGCTTTTCTGATCATATGTCTGTTTTATTTGACGTGGTTTTATCCGGAGCTAAATTTTAAATCTGTTCAATCTTGTGCTCCTGCTCGGCTCTGTCGGAGCTTTAACCCCTTCACTGCTGCTCAGTTCTCTACTGCATTAGAGACAGTCCGGACTCAGTACCTATTGATACGGAGGAGCTTAGCTCTAGATTTCACTCCTCCTGCCAAACCATTCTGGACTCTGTGGCTCCTTTAAAATCCGGACAGCCGAGAGTTAAACCTGAGCCCTGGTTCAGGGTGGACAGCTCTTGCAGCAAAGCGGGAGTGCCGCAGAGCCGAGCGCAAATGGAAGAAAGACAAACTGCAGGATTCATTTCAAATTTTAAAAGAATCCTGGCGTTCTTATCAAAACATCATTAAAGAAGCTAAAAGGGAATATCTGGCCAAAATTATAATCACAAATCAGCATAACCCACATGTACTGTTTAAGACCATTGACTCTGTTCTAAGGGCCCCTCTGCCACTCTGCTTGGAAGATTCTCCTGAAATGTGTAACCACTTTTTGCAATTTTTCATAGATAAGGTTGTCACTGCCAGAGCTCTTATAACAGCTCCTGCCTTTGACCCACCTGACACTGCCCAAAGCCTGGCTGTTTTTGAGCCGGTGACTCTGTCGAACCTGGAAGATGTGGTGGGCCAGATAAAGCCTTCAGGATCACCATATGATGCTGTGCCTCCTCATTTTTTTAAAGAGGTTTTTCCCAGTATAGGGCATCAGGTTTTAACCATTATTAACAGCAGTTTATCATCTGGTGTTCCCAAAAGTTTTAAACTTGCAGCAGTAAATCCCCTGCTTAAAAAACCTGGCCTTGATCCCACAGTTCTGGCTAATTATAGGCCCATTTCCAAGTTGCCTTTTATTTCAAAAATATTGGAAAAAGTGGTCTATGCCCAGCTGAAATCCTATTTGGATGAACAAAAGATCCTGGAGGTTTTTCAGTCTGGTTTTAAAACAAGTCATAGCACAGAATCAGCACTTATTAGGGTTTTTAATGATATCCTCCTGTCCAGTGACGCTGGTGATCATGTGATGCTTTTGTTGTTAGATCTCACTGCAGCATTTGACACAGTGGATCACAACATTTTAATTTCTAGGTTGCAGAATTTAGTGGGCATTTGCAGGGTGGCTTTGGAATGGTTTAGGTCATATTTGTCAGGTAGAACCCTGTGTGTGAAGCTGGCAAATTGTAAACCCTCCTCTGTTCCCCTGCCATATGGGGTTCCACAGGGCTCTATTTTAGGACCTCTACTGTTCTCCCTCTATCTGCTCCCACTGGGTTCCATTTTAAGAAAACATGGCATTGCCTTCCATTGCTACGCTGATGACACCCAGATTTATGTCCCATTGAAAAAGAAAGATGCATTTTCTATTAAGCCTCTTCTCTTAAGTCTCGAGGACATTAAAGCCTGGATGTCTGTAAGCTTTTTAAATTTTAATGAAGATAAAACAGAAGTAATGGTGTTTGGTCCCAGCGGTTTCTGTGGAGCCCACACCCTTGTGGAATTGGACCCCCTGAAGCAGTATGAGAGGAAAGTAATTTCTAACTTGGGTTTTAAAATGGACAGCGATTTTAAACTGGATTGCCAGATTGGCGCAGTAGTGAGGTCCTGCTTTTATCACCTAAGGCGAATGGCGAAGGTGAAGTCCATTTTAGCACATGAGCACTTTGAAACAGTAATCCATGCCTTCATTACATCTCGGCTGGATTACTGTAATGCACTTTATTTTGGAGTCAGCCAGTCTTCCCTTGAACGTCTCCAGTCGGTGCAGAACGCAGCTGCCCGGCTACTGACGGGGTCATGCAAGAGGGAGCACATAACTCCCATTCTGGCCTCCCTCCACTGGCTGCCTGTGCACTTTAGAATTCATTTTAAGATTCTCTTATTTGTTTTTAAATCCTTAAATGGACTCGCCCCACCTTACCTCTCTGAGCTCCTCCATCTGCATGTGCCCACACGGTGCCTCCGGTCAGCTGATCAGCTACTCCTGGAGGTACCGAGGTCCAGGCTTAAGCTCAGAGGGGATCAAGCCTTTTCAACGGCGGCTCCGAAATTATGGAACGAATTGCCAGTTTTTATTAGACAGGCCTCTTCATTGTCCACTTTTAAAACTAGCCTCAAAACCCACTTTTATTCCTTGGCCTTTAATTTAACATAATTTTTACTCCTGCATATTATTTGTGTATGGTTTTATTTAATTTATTTTTTAATGTTTATTGCTTATTATTTAATTGGTATGATTTTATTGGTCTACTGTTCTATTCTGTGTTTTATATGTCTGTTGTATATCTACAGTGTTCAGCACTTTGTTGCAGCCTCTGTTGTTAAAATTGAATTGAATTGATATCGACCGATATGAAATGCTTATATTGTGATAGTTTTTAGCCATATACTAGCCGTTAACTAGCCAGCCCTAGTTAGCACTACTTTAGGTAAAGGACGAGTACGCAAAGGTAGCAGCAGCAGAGAGAGGTCCAGCGTGGATACTCCAGCGGGGCAATATGCAGCGCTGGATCGAACATCCTGCGGGAATAAAAAGGGTGCACAACATAATGGGGAACAGGTGCTAGTACTCAGGTGAACGGGATGGTAGGAGTGGTTTAGTGCTCGGGGGCATGTGTTGAGTGATCACGAAAGGGAACACGTGCCCTCTGGTGGTGACCCGGCCTCCCCACCGTGACACCTAGTTAGTACAAGTTAGAGTCAAACTGAACTACTGAACTAGGATACTACTAGATACAGGATTATATGCTGATACTTAGAAGGAAATGCAAAATGAGCACAACTATAATATTTAATAACAATAAGTGCAATACCAAATAAGTGCTAGAAGCATTCAATTAATAAATAACAGTGTAAGAATTACGTCATTTATATTTTTCACAAATGATCTATTTGGCTATTTGGTGTTCGGTATTTGAAGATGACAAGGGACAGCCAGTGGAAGTTCACACTACCATCTGGGAGCTAGGACTCTGTAACTGTTACTTTACACCTAACATTTTGCTATCTTGATAGCTTATAGTGTTATGTAACATTAGCTAGGTTGTGATTTGACTTATTAATTCTTCATTCTTCAACTATTTAAATAAAAATTTGTCTGTAAATAAATGAGGACTCAGATGTGGTTAAAAGATAAATGTATTAACTGGAATGCTGAAAGATGCATTGGCAAAATCAACTACACTGAAGTAAGGATTTGGAAATTCTGTGGCTCTAGGATATACTTCCGCATTGACAGCCTGCAAATCCTGAACAAATCTCCATTCCTCTCACCCTGGCTTTTTAGCTGGAAAATTGAGTTCTTACTGGTGAGATCTTGCCAGCCTCTCATAATGATTGGAAAACGGGCCTGATGCCTTCCATGGTTTCAGCTTCCAATGGATATTGGTGTTGTTTGGGTCTGTAATCAGATTTGGGAAAGATGTGCACTGGCTCACATCCTTTAATGAGACCCACATCGATCTTTCCCTTAGCTTACAGGGCTTGGGGTGTCAGGGCTGGCTTGGATGCGGCTCCTCCGGCTACCACAAGAGGCACAAGCGTCAGCACTAGGCGGAGCAGGCCCAATCAGCAGTGATTCGTTGCCAGAGCCGGCCCTGACCAATGTGGTGCCCTAGGCGAGATTTTGGTTGGTGCCCCCTGCATCATCAATCATTGGGTTGATTGTATCAGTAGTAAAGAAACAAATAAAAAGCAAATGATTTATAAATATTACTGTATAATAAGAAAAAATATAAAGGTGTTGCACAAAAAATATTTTAAAACTATTTTATATAAAGTAAAATATTAATATTTGGTTGTTTCATACATCTTCTGATGTGGAATCTTGGACACATCATCAGTGATAGTATCTGGGGTCACAGGGGGTTTCAGGTCTTTCAACTTCAGACCCCCTCATCCAGGCGACCCGACCGGGAGTGATCAGTTCCCGGCCTGTGTCCAAGAAGCGCTCATCCACGCCTTGTCCCTCTGGATCCACAGCCATCACAACGCTTTTTCAGCGGCCTCTGTCGCTTCCTCCATCCTCTCCTCCCAGGGCACCGTCAGCTCCATCATGATTACCTGCTTGGAGAACTCTGATTGCTCTGGTCTCAGGCTGGTTTCCATGATGTTCTCAGGGAACTTCAGCTGTTTTCCCAAGTCCACCCTCAGCTGCCAGTCTTTTGCTGTTCCCAGGAGTCCTGTTTGGGCCTTTGGTTGGGGAGGAGGTTTTTCCCCAGCCTTCACAAATGCTATCTTGTGCCTCCGTGGTTGCGATTGTTTGCTGCAGTCAATGGCACAGTGGATGCACTCAGCCACTGCCTTCAGCACCTGGTCGTGGCGCCAGCAATAGCGACTGTGGAAAACTCCCTGCTGGAGTCAGCGTTGTGACGTCAGCTGTGACGCACCACGCATTTGTGGGCTTTCATGACTAACTTTCAGTGTGCTTCGCTAGCGGACACTTGCTGTGTTGCTCCAGCGCGTTGTTGAAATTGAATGTTCTTTGTGTGCACGTGTGCGTTGATGATAATGTAAGTATGTCATTTCTACTTGAAATTATGTTGTATTTCATCCGCTCGTGTTGGTTACCGGACTAAACAGCATAACAGTGTAACTTTGGTTTAACCGCGAGCTCATTTTACCGCGAGCTACATTTCAACGGGAAATTCCCATTTCTAAATGCTTTGCTAAATGCTCATCCCTTGGTTTAAAGCCACATAAATAGGTGGGTTTGGGATTGTATTAGCAGTATTTTCGATCTGTGGTGTTATTTCTACTGTTCTAGGATTATTTTGAGACATTATTTAGCTCCCAAATGTTACGCTGCCATGTCTATTGCGCCACGAGTTGTTCACGTGAACGGTCGTCTTTCTAGACTTTACGGCAGTGAATACCGCTTCTGCCATTTGCAGTAATTTGGTTTCCTTGAACACATTAATGTTACTTCAGTGCAATTATGTCAGTATGTATATATTGTTAATGTAACTTAATGTGTAATTTGATATTACTACTGTATATTCTGCATAATTTAGTATATTGTGGAATTTGTTTTATACAGTTCCTAATTCCTCCTTTTCTGCACATGTTCAATTTGCAGAGACCACACACACACACACACACACACACACGCACACGCTGTAATGCCTGGAAATAAATAAACCTTTCAATAAGTTATCACCTGAAGTTGCAGCTGTTCTCTGACCGGAACACATGGTCCGTGGGTGGGCGACTAGCCATCAACGTACACGTCCGACACAGCAACCCTCTCCAAGTGCCTTCGGACAGCTGCTGAGGATGTGCTCCAATGTTCCCCTGCCCTGGCACATTGTACATAATGGAGCTTCCACCTTGCCCCACAGGAAGATGGGCTTGGTAGGACGTCGTAAATGGACTGTATGAGGAATTTTATGCGGAGCGGTTCAGCCTTCCACAACTCCGGCCATGAGATTTTCCTGTCCATGGCTTTCTCCCATCTAGTCCACGCACCCTGCTGCCTTAGCCTCACCCACTGGCTTGCACGCTGATTTTCGACTCCAGCCCGCACCTCAAGTTGGACCTGGTCCCGCCTTCCCTTGCCCCTAAGCCTGACAAGGTGGGTTGTTAATATGGTTCCCAGTCCCAATCGGCCGGTAGCCACAGATCCCACAAGCTCTTTGTGGAACAGTCGAGCTTCTGCCTGGTCCACCGCCTCTTGCGCCCTCCACTTTCTGCCTGTCCTCACCTCAATGCCAGCTTGAGCAACCTTTGGGTCCTTCGAATCCCTCTACTGGAGAACCTCCCTTGCTCTGGCAACCATGAACTCCTCTGTGAGGCTTTTGATTGGTAGGGTCAGCTTGTTGTTGTTGCCATAGAGGGCGATGCTGCTGAGACTCCAAGGGAGTTCCAGCCAGCGTCGGAGGTGGCTGCTGACCCTCCGCTCAAACCCTTCCACGGTAGACTTGGGAAATTCCTAAATCAGCAGTGCCCATAGTATCCTGGGCAGGATGCCATGCTGGTACACCCATGCCTTGAACTTCCCCGGGAGACCATATTTGTCCACTGCAGTTAGACAGCCATCCAGTTGTTTATTGGTAGCCCTGATGGAAGCTGTATCCTTCAGGGAACAGTCAAAGATCTTCCCCAGGCTGTTCACAGGCTTCCCTGTGACTAATTGGATCTTGGTGCCTGCTTGGAAGAAGCTGAACCGGTCAGTTACCCACCTTCTCTTTAGGACCAGAGACCTGGATTTCTCTGGCTTTAATCGCATATGGGCCCACGTGGTAAGCCTCTTCAAGCCCTGAAGGATCCATCTGCATCCTGGTACTGACAAAGGCCAAGGCGAAGAGAATCACTGAGATGGTACATCCGGTGATGATCTCTTTCTCTAGCCAGTGGCACTCTGATGTAACTGTGCCCGAAGAAAACCTCAGGTAAAAGTTGTTATAATAATCCATGATTAAGACCTTGATCTTGCCTGGGACATAGTGCCTCTCCAGTGCCACCTCCACCAGCTTATGGGGTATAGAGCCATATGCATTAGCTAGGTCCAGCCAAAGCACTGATAGGCTCCCTTTCCCTTCTCGAGCCTCTCTTATCAGCTGTGTCGCCACTCCACTGTGCTCCAGACACCCCGGTACCCCTGGTATCCCACCCTTTTGTACTGAAAGGTCAATGTACTGATTCCGAAGTAGGTAGTCTGATAGCCGGTGGGAAAGGATACTGAAAAATATCTTCCCCTCGACATTGAGTAGTGAAATGGTCCTGAACTGCTCAATGGTAGTAGAGCTCTCTTCTTTTGGAACCCACACCCCTTCTGCGGCTCTCCATTGGTGGGTGACAATCCCTCTCCTCCAGATCACCCTTAGGATTTTTCACAGACGGCTCAGGAGCTTGGGGCACCTTTTGTACACCAGGTAAGGCAGTGGTTCCCAAAGTGGGGGGAGCGATTGCAGGGGGGGCGCAGAGCTTGAAAGTAAAACAAGCTTGGAAGGTTGCGTCGCGACCGGCGCGAGTGTCCGTGAAAAAACTCTTTTATACTTGATGCGTCGCAAGCAGTGACTGTATACGGTCTCTGGTCGCGAGCGGCGCGAGGGTCCGCGCGGCGAAAATGACGTAATCGCAGTGGCACCGGCCGTGCGCGAGGGCCTCGCACGCAGACGATTCGCGAGGTTGTGCACCTCTCGAATTTTGTAACTTCGCGCGCGCCGCGCCTCAGCGCAATGAACAAAGTCATGTTTGCAGGGTTCATACAAAAAGCTGTAAAGGTTTAAGGTGGAATTAAAGCACTTGTACGTCACTTTCAAGGTCCAGTTCAATATTTCCCAGCACGTTAAACTTAAATAAGTTAAATATTTATACATATACTCGAAATGATTTGAAATAATTCGCTTTTTAATCACATTATTTAATGGTGGTTTATTTTCAAAACGCCCAATGTTAACGTCTTCACGTTCTCTCATGTTTCGTCCTGGAATTACAAGAGGCTCGTATTTGTTAACGTAATACAAGAGAACTGTTCAGATAGACAGATATTTGTTGTGTAACGAGGTAGTTACAATTTCAACATTTTAATGTACTTTAGCCTAAATTCCAACACTTTTCAAACCTGAAACACAAAAGCAACATTAAAATTCGGCAGGTAAATGTTCATTCCCCTGTTTTTGAGGAGTGTTTCTTTATACCACCACATATCGTTTCGGACAAAACTACAAAGAATGTGACGCGGCTAATATAAACGCCTCCAACATTCGCGCAGGTTCATAGATGTATATAGATGTATATTTCTATCTATATAGACCTATATATATATATATATATATATATATATATATATATATATATATATATATATATATATATATATATATATATATATTGGTGTGTGTATATATTTATTTATTTTGATGCCTGGTGTACCGTCAGGTAAAAATGTTCTTTCACCGGTTTTGCAGGGGTTTATATTCTCCACTGCCCCCTATCGCCACCTATCGTTTCGGAGAACACTGCAGCCTCAACAACTTACACTCGCAAACCCTCACTTATATATTTTTTACTACACCACTGGTCAATATGCGTTTGTAGGGGGGCGGAAAAATATTCTCATCTACTAAAGGGGGGCACAGCAGAAAAAGTTTGGGAACCACTGAGGTAAGGTACTCCATTTGGGTCCAGGTGCTCAGTTGTTCCTTGAAGCCTTGACCACAGACTGCATTTCTTTCCAGGTGGGGGCATTGCTATTGAACTCACAAGTTGGCTCAGGTGGCTTGATTAGGTCTCTGCATTCTCCTAGGTCCTCCTCCCTTACTGCATCACTGTATGTTTCGTGGAGGTATGAGTCTACCTCCTCTTTTGCACAGGTTAGATGGCCGCTCCACTTCTGGCCTAGCAGCTGTTTGGTGAACCCAAAGGGGTTAGCTAGGAATGCAGTGCGTCTTTTGGCTCTTTCCTTTGCCCTTCTCCTATGCTACTCTGCTCTTCTGAGGGTTAGCAACTTCTTCCTCAGGACACCGCAAATTTCTGCTAGCCCCGGCTTCAGGTCCTCACTTGCCCTTTTGAACTGGTTCTTCAGGTCCTTGTATTATTAAATATTAATAATACATTAAAAAACTACCTATCACCAGTGCAAACCAGTGCAACTAGTTTGCCTACTGCAACATTGTTATTATTTCAAAAGTGCATCTGCAATGAACAGTTAATATATATTTATAAAAAAAAACTTGCTGAGCTAAGCTAATAAGAGCACCTACTAGGATTGGGCACTATGATGACAGTATTGTAAAATTGTGGCAGTATATTAACCATGTGACGTGACGCAACATGCCAAATCTGTACTTTGGGGAGACCATGGGAGACAGACTCTACGAGATCCAGCAATGAAGTGCAGCCGATTATGGAAGGGAGTTCCGTACACTGGCTGCAGGGAGCAGTTGGAGTGACTCTGCCCAGAAAATGGTATTCCGCTGCAGACTAAGAACAGACATACAGGTTGAACTCGCCTGCCGAAGTGAAGCCCTCATGTTAACGGAGTTTATTCAAGCTGCCGTAAATGTTGACAAGGTATTGATAACCTACCATTCTGATATAGCTGACATTCCCATCACTACATCCTGTGCACCTCCCCGTGTGTGGTGCGAGTCTTCATAGAACCGAAGAGTTCATGCAGCTGGGCAGGTCCCTGCTCACTTGCCAACCCTTACTGGCTATCCAAAAAAAATAATCAAGCTAGCTTACCTGTACAAATATCCTGGGGAGGTATAGATACGAACCTGTCTGCTTTAGTGGATTCGGGAGCAGCAGGCAATTTCATAGACCTAGCCTACCACCTACACCACCCCACCTTACCTGTGGATCCTCCCTTGAGGGTAAACTCACTGAAAGGACAGCTTATAGGCGAGGGTGCGATTACACTTTGTACCTGCCCCATAGAGCTACAATTGGGTCTGTTCCACAACGAAATGTGGGAGTTTTTCCTCTTATCCACGCCCCAGTGCCCCGTCATACTCTGCTTTCCATGGTTGTCTACACACTACCCGGAAATCTCCTGGAAGAGACGAGAGCTCATACAGTGGAAAACTAGTTGCCTCCGTACATGTATTCAACTACCACGCCGGTCCTCCTCGATGGAAAGTCCCGACACTCCTCTATCCAATGTCATCCCCATGCAGTATTGTGAATTTGCTGACGTTTTCAACAAGGACAGTGCCTGTCATCTGCCTCCTCATTGTCTCTGTGATTGCGCAATCAACCTCCTGCCTGGAGCCCCCTTACCTTGTTAGACGAAACCTTACCCTCCATCGTGTCCTGAAGATCTGGCGATGGAGTCCTACATATATAATATAGTCTGGGAGCTGTTAGAATCCTGACGACGGCGAGGAGGTCATACTTATACACCTTCCTACCACTTCCTAGTCGCGTATTGCCGATACATGCAGCGTACTGAGCGTTTCCATTGCCTATTTGATCTCCCATGTTCTGACCCTTACTTACTCCCCAGACCTCATCTCCTGCCTAGCCCTTCTGTACCTCCTGGATTCTGCTCTCCCGTTATTACCCTGGACCATCCCGACCACCCCAAGAAAACGCTATCGCTACTGATCTTAATGCTAATGATCTACCTGTCATTTTCTGTACACATGATTTATTTGAATAAAAGCGGTATACTTCCGCAGTTGGATCCCTCTCTGTCTGGTCAATACATTACAGTAGATCTGGTTACAATAATTATCCATCAAAGATGGAAACACATCAAACATGCATTCTCATATTAAAACTAAGCAACCTTCAATTACAATTCAGCAGGTGCTAGAAAAGTCCCGACTCAGTTATCACTTTAATTGGAGCTTTTGCCAAATACAAAAAATACAAAAGAGACGATAGAAGGCGATTACATTAGTGACATCTGAAGTTTCTGGTTATTATAGAAACTCTCCAATCAACAAGGATTAAGACCTGCTTATTTAATGAAAATGGGGGTGTTATGAGGTCTTTTCAAATTTCTTTAATGAGTTTAATTAGTTTAGGGAAGAGGGTAACTGACGCTATCACTTGCTAGCTAGTAACTACCTTTCTGAAGATAACTTTTACTGTACAATATACAGAATTATTGTCACGGTCACAGCTCCGGAGCCTTCCCTGTGGGCGTGTCGTTGTGTTGTCTGCGTGTCGTTATGTCCATATTCGTAGTTCCGTGGGTGTGGGTCATTTGTGAGTGTGTTCGTAGTCGCACCTGTGCCTTGTCTCGAGATCACGAGGTGTGAATCACCTATTTAATGTGCGTTCGCGCAATGTCTTGTGCTCATCTTTGTCTAAAGCTTGTGTCGTGTGAGTGTTACTTGTAGCAGTGCTCGCGCTGTTCACAGCGCACTTTCAATTTTGTGTACTACAATAAACGTGTATGTTACTGCACCTGTTCGTTGTGCCTGCCTCCTCCTAGCATTACAGAAAGACGAGCCGACAAGATGCCCGGATACGCTCCTCGGAAAAAGATGGGGAAGAAGAAGGGCAAGCGACGCCATTCATCCTTCCCTGCACCTGCCCGAGAAGCGTCGATGGTGGAGGGTACCTTCCCCCTGGCAGATCTGGAGGAGGAGGGGCCATTTTTAGTGGGTGCCAGTGAGTGGGTCTTCGCGCCCCCCGAGTTCGAGTTTGGGAGTGGGGAACTTGCCTTTTCTTTGTGTCTGCACACTAAGCATTATATATTTCTAAGCCTGATTTCTAGTGTGTGATTCTCTGTCTGTGTTTTTGTGATCCTGCCATTATCTTGAGCCTTTTTGCACTTTTGTAATTTTTGGATATGTTTTTTTAAACCTTTTTGCATAATTGGTCTGCCCCTTTGCATTCAAGTAATAAACCTGCGTATTGGCTCGTTACAATGAACATATCTATAGCCCCTGGAAGATGCTTTGTTTAGGGCCATATTGTCATCTGTTAGGCAAAGCATGTATATCTTGTGCTCCGTAATCATTTCATTTACAATTAGTGCTTTAGATGACAAGAATCATATATTTAGCAATCCTTTCGTATTAAAATGATTCTCAGATGTAGAGTTATTGAGTTTAATGTTAATAAAATTTTGAGTAAAAATTTTCAGATATTTTCAGATGTTTTTTGATACACGAGGAACAGACATATCTATAAAACCCACATTTTTTCTGAGCACCATTTCAACATCCAGCAGTTAAATGCCCATAACTTGCTGTAGGTTTTGGCGCCATGCCGAACTAGAATGGAGTCAGAGCATATTACAGCATCTGACATTGTCCCCGCTAGTACACACACCTCTTAAACATAAACTTTTTTTTTCTCAATTCTTTGTCATCTTTGTATTTATCATAACAAAAACCCATCATAATAAAAAATAGAAAATAAATAAAATAAATATTAAAAGTAAATAAATCAAAAATCACAGTACATATCTAATCACAGTAAGTTACATAAAGCAGTCAGAGGTCTATAAATGGTTCCCAAATTTTTCGAAAGATATTTCCTTTGTCCTTTAGACAGTAAGTAAGCTGTTCCAGTTGCAATCTTTCAGTCATAGTTTTTTTTAACAGGTTGAGTGTTGGAGGCCTTTGCTGGTTCCATTTGAGCAGGATGCACTTCTTTGCTACATACGATATTAAACCAATCCTGTTGACAGATCTGGGATCCAGTGTCCTGTCCAGATCGGTACCAAACAGGTAACATAGAACCAAACTGCCTCACGACTGCCTGTATATCACGTGTATATCATGTTGATAATAGCTGAACATAGGAGGGGAAAAAAACCCCAAAACCAAGCCTTGTCTCCAAGTGACAAGATAAACTCTTATTAACAAGTAGAGCCTCAACTAGTCCGGCACACAACAAACACCCCCCCCCCCCCCCCCAACATCGCACAATGCACCTGAATTATTATCTAGTTATTTTAGAAGAGTGCTTATTGTTTTCTATTACTGTGACAGAGTTCACAATTTCAACCAGACGGTTGTCTATTCCATCGAGTTTGGAGCCAAACTCAGAACGGAGAGTCTTTAGCTCGGCCAGCACCTCAGCCACATTCGCCATGCTGTTAGCCTCGGCGTTCTCGGCCGACGTCGTCGTCTTCGCTAGCCGCGAGCTTGTCTTCCGTGCTTGAGTAAAAATGTCACACTCCTTGGCTGACGAAGTGTTTGACATAATCGTGGGTCAACTTTGTAAATGTTTGGGGTAGTTTTGTGCGAAGCTAGGAGGAGCTCTCACACTATGCAGCCATCCTCGCCAGGGTCACGTGAGCCACCCCCCTAAACATAAACTTTTAATAAAAGGCCATTTACTTCATTCAATTCATTTCTGTTGAACTTCCCTAACCTACAACACTAGGTGGTTCTTGGCAATGTTAAGCAGTGAAAAGCACCAGAATATCCCTACAGAGTCAAAGCAAACATGGTACATATTCCTCTCCCTTTAAGATACATTGTTTTACACTACTTATATTGGTGCATTGTGGAATTGTTAAAGTGCACACATATCTCATATTAAATTTTTGGACCCAACTATATAGATCCTCAGTCTCTATTTAGTGAATATGATACCGTTTCTCACACAATATAAAACAATTAGTGGTGTGCACTTGTGTTTATGTGCAAGAATACATTTGAGTGCTTTGTTTGTTCTATATTATGGTTGTGTAGTTATTGTGCAGCAAATTAAAAGCAATAGCCCATTTGGTGTATTTCTCCCATTCCCCCAAATTGGGAATGTAATCTTACATTACAAATACAGTGGGGAAAATAAGTATTTAGTCAGTCACCAATTGTGCAAGTTCTCCCACTTAAAAAGATGAGAGAGGCCTGTAATTGACATCATAGGTAGACCTCAACTATGAGAGACAAAATGTGAAAAAAATTTGAGAAAATCATTTTGTCTGACTTTTAAAGAATTTATTTGCAAATAATGGTGGAAAATAAGTATTTGGTCACCTACAAACAAGCAAGATTTCTGGCTGTCACAGACCTGTAACTTCTTTTTTAAGAGGCTCCTCTTTCCCCCACTCAATACCTGTATTAATGGCACCTATTTGAAGTTGTTAACAGTATAAAAGACACCTGCCCACAACCTCAAACAGTCACACTCCAAACTCCACTATGGTGAAGATGAAAGAGCTGTCGGAGGACACCAGAAACCGAATTGTAGGCTGGGAAGACTGAATCTGCAATAGGCAAGCAGCTTGGTGTGAAGAAATCTACTGTGGGAGCAATAATCAGAAAATGGAAGACCTACAAGACCACTACTAATCTCCCTCGATCTGGGGCTCCACGCAAGATCTCAGCCCGTGGGGTCAAAATGATCACAAGAACAGTGAGGAAAAATCCCAGAACCACAAAGGGGGATCTAGTGAATGACCTGCAGAAAGCTGGGACCAACGTTACAAAGGCTACCATCAGCAACACACTACGACGCCAGGGACTCAGATCTTGCAGTGCCAGACGTGTCCCCCTGCTTAAGCCAGGCACATCTGAAGTTTGCTAGAGAGCATTTGGATGTTCCAGAAGAGTATTGGGAGAATGTCATATGGTCAGATGAAACCAAAGTAGAACTATTTGGTAAAAACACAACTCGTCGTGTTTGGAGGACAGTGAATGCTGAGTTGCATACAAAGAACACCATACCAACTGTCAAGCATGGGGGTGGCAACATCATGCTTTGGGGCTGTTTCTCTGCAAAGGGACCAGGACGACTGGTCCGTGTACATGAAAGAATGAATGAGGCCATGTATTGTGAGATTTTGGGTGCAAACCTCCTTCCATCAGCAATTGCAATGAAGATGAAACATGAGGAGATCTGCATGGAGGAATGGGCCAACATACCAGCAACAGTGTGTGCCAACCTTGTGAAGACTTACAGAAAACGTTTGACCTCTGTCATTGCCAACAGAGGATATACAACAAAGTATTGAGATGAACTTTTGTTATTGACCAAATACTTATTTTCCACCATTATTTGCAAATAAATTCTTTAAAAGTCAGACAAAATGATTTTCTCAATTTTTTTCACATTTTGTCTCTCATAGTTGAGGTCTACCTATGATGTCAATTACCGGCCTCTCTCATCTTTTTAAGTGGGAGAACTTGCATAATTGGTGACTGACTAAATACTTATTTTCCCCACTGTACCTTAATTTTTCACATTAGAGTTACATGGTAAGTGGTAATACCATGGTCCTGCCTTTTGGTTACTTGAGTAACAGGTTAATTATTTCCAGGCCAAGATTATGGCTTTTTATTTATTTATTTCTTTTGCAGTGGAAGCACCAGTACCATGCCAGTAAAAAATTGGTATCTGTGAACACTGGTGTATAGCTGGGTCTATATCATTCACTGTGGTGAATATATTTCATAACTGATTATTTTGATACGTATCTTTTTAATTGAATAGACTGTGAGGATCACAACATGAACATGTGACAAAAATGCAGGTTATCAAGAGAGCTTTAACCAACATTCTTGAACAATGTTTTCAGTGATCCCCAATCTACAATTTATACCTAAGTTTGTCATACCTTGTCAAGTTAATTGTAAATAATTACCCACAAGTAATTCCTCTAACACATTATATACACACATAGAACATGTTATAGTTATAGCTTTAAACCCTGATAAATTAAACTCACAAATGAACTGCCTATATATGAATACTATTACTACTACTACTAATAATAATAACATTATTATATGATCTTTATATAACCAATACATTAATCGAACAATGCGTAATAATAAATTGTTTGCATACTCTACAATCAAACATGGTTTCTATGTTTGAATGTAAAATAACTATTTTTACTTTTACCTTACTGAACGTTTCCTCTATCACCTTCCTGAAACTGAAGTGTGAGTTAAGAACAGTTAATGAGCGACTTATTCTGTACTATTTTTAGCCCATACTGGCACATTCACTAGTTTTCACATTTAAGAAGATTTACTTTTTATCTTCCTATATGATATTATCAAAGTAACATGCAAAACAACCATGTTAATTTTGTCTAACAGACTTAATATTATTACTATTTATTTGGCTACTGCTCCACTCAGCTATACATTGTGGCATTATAATGTGATAAGGGGGCAGGAGTGGACACTTCTCGAAGATTGTGACGACTCTAAAACCCTCCCCACAGAATGTCAACCAAGAAGATATAACCATCCACCCATATTTGTTTAGCCTGGACTACCCTGGACAACTAGCTTGGTGACTCTCTGTAGTTTTTTTTTAACTTGGCAAATTTAGAGGATCAATGGGCACAATAGGAACAGAGATAATAGCCTTCATTGTGGCCACAGTAGGCTTGGTGCTAGTGTCCTCCACTATACCAATAGACTACTGGAAAGTGTCTTCAATTGATGGAACAGTTATTACTACAGCTACCTACTGGTCCAACCTCTGGAAGACATGTGTGACTGATTCAACTGGAGTTTCAAACTGCAAAGACTTTCCTTCCATGCTGGCTCTGGACGGTCAGAAAGCTTTTTTTCCACCCTTCAAACACTGTGTATGTGTGTATGTATGTCTGATAATGAAAGTAGAAATAGAGAAAGACAAAGATAAAAACAAAGAAAAACTAAGTGACAGAGGGAAAGCAAGAGCAAATGTGTATGAATATGTGTGAATATATAGCACATGTTTTTGTGAGAAAGAAAAAAACAAAAAGCAATTTATTTGACTTCAAATTTTCAGATAACTGTGGAAATTATGCTTTAACATTGGAGTTTAACTTTGCTTTGCACTATGTTTGTCATCTTTTGCCCTATCTTGAAACTTGAATTTAATTTTAAGGTTTTTATGTTAGGGAACTTTGCTGTCAAGGGCCCTGATTGATCAGCATAATTTTAAAAGTTTGGTGCAGGAAAAAATAATAATTGACTGCAACCTGTTAATATTTAGCTGCATTTCTCAGAACTGCAGAGTGGATATAATTTTTCCATGAGCTCCAAGTTATTAAGGTTTTTTTCTCATACACATTTGAGATTATTAACTACTAATCCCCCCCATAAATCGGCTCTCAAATAACAGTTAAAAGACAAAACCATGAACATTTAGTCATGCCAAAATTCATTTACTTAGAACAATCTTATATACTTAATACTCATAATATATATATATATATATATATATATATATATATATATATATATATATATATATATAGCACACACATCTACTATCCATAAAAACGTTTTAGAACACCCCAATTTTTCAGTTATTTATTGCAATTCAAGTCCTTCAACTCCAATAAATAGCTTGAAATGGTACAAAAGTAGGTGCTTAATTAACCCGAAACATTTCAGGGGAACATAAAATGGGTTAACAATTTAAAGCTGTTCTGCAGAAATGAAGGTTGATCAAGCCTTGGAAGCTGGTGCTACTAATTCCTACAGGTGTTTAAACGTTTCTTGATTAAGTCATGTAAACGTCAATTTAAACAGCCATATATATATAGTGCAGGTGCCAATGATTAGCTTGTGGCATAGCAGGATAACTAAAGGGAGGGGCCTGGAAGCCACTGAGCCATTGCTTTCCACTCAAATCATTGTCACAACTAGAGTGAACGCATGACATGCCTGGATGACGGCATCAACATCTCAGATTACCAGAAGACTCAATGACTTGGTGCCCCCAAGCTCTACACCTTCATATGTAGTACACTAACTGAAGGCTTAATTAAATAGGTGAGTCTTAAGTCTATGTTTAAAGATTGAAACTATGTCAGAATCTCAGATTGGGGCTAGGCCTGTCATGATAACAAAATTTTCAGAACGATATATTGTCCCAGAAATTATCGCAATAAACGATAATATTATATTTATACTTGATGCGTTGCAAGCGGCGTGAAGGTCCGCGCGGTGAAAATGACATAATCGCAGTGGCTCCGCCCATGCGTGAGGACGTTGCGCGCTGTCGATTCGCGAGGTCGTGCACCTTCAGAGTTGCCAGAGTTGCAAACCCCCCCCGTCAACAACTTTAGGCTTTGGGCTAAGTCACGCGCTATGGTCACTCGCGAAAGTATAAACCAGGCTTTATACATGACGCGGCGCGAGGGTCCGCGCGGCGAAAATGAGGTAATCGCGGTGGCTCCGCCTGTGCGCGAGGGTCTCGGGCGCTGTCGATTCGCGAGGTCGTGCACCTCGAATTTTGTAACTTCGCGCGTGCCGCGTCTCAGCGCAATGAACAAAGTCGTGTTTGCAGGGTTCATACACCTTTATAACGTGGAATTAAAAGACTTGTACGTCACTTTAAAGGTCCATTTCTATATTTCCCAGCACGATAAACTTAAGTTAAATATTTATACATATACTCAAAATGATTTGAAATAATTTGCTTTTAATCACATTATTTAATGGTGGTTTATTTTCAAAACGCCCAATCTTAACGTCTTCACGTTCTCTCATGTTTCGTCCTGGAATTACAAGAGGCTCCTATTTGTTAACATAATACAAGAGAACTGTTCAGTCAGACAGATATTTGTTGTGAAATGAACAAATTCCAGCACTTTTCAAACCTGAAACACAAAAGCAACATTAAAGTTCGTCAGGTAAATGTTCATTCCCCTGTTTTTGAGGCGTGTTTCTTATACTACCACATATCGTTTCGAACAACACTGCAAAGAAAAGCAAGTATAAACGCTTCCACCATTCGCGGAGGTAGGCATAGTTGCGCGCTACGGTCACTATAATAAACAACCATTAAATAATGTGATAAAATGCGAATTATTTCAAATAATTTCGAGTCCTATTAGCCTCGAATACGCTCGCGAACACATCTCCACCTGTGTGTGTGGAGGCACTGTTATTGATGCATGAGCTCTCCGTGTACTGCACTCATTTCCTAACCGGTAGATGTCACTCTATGATCACAGATTCGTCTTCCCTTAAGGGGGGAGGGGGGTGTGAGAGAGCAGCACTGCGTGCCTTTCTGAAATCTAACGTAGTTGCGGTTTGTTCTCATGTAAACAAATGTGCGCAGAAACCCAATGGCCAATTATTAACATCAGCAAAAATGATCGCGGTAAAAAAAATAATTGTCGATAATGTAATTATCGCGACAGGCCTTGGGGCTTGAAAAACACACTAACGTCACGTTTATTTGAGTGAAGTGCAGATAGCGCACATTAAACAAGAACACATACACGTGTCAGACTCTACTAACGCTGCAGTAGGCGGTCTTCCTCCTGCCCTTGTCGCAAACCCTCCGCCGCATGTGGCGCTACTTGGCGCACTGCTCGCTGATGCACTCGCAGTCCCTTCGGTGGGCACGCAGGCAGTATCTCTGGGTGACACCGGGGGGCGCGCCTCAGGGTATGCCTACCGGCGCTCGCTCTCCTCTCTCCGGGGAGCTACCAGGGTAACCTCTGGTCAGTTGCTCCGCGGGACTGGTCCCACGTCCTAGTTCCTCCAGTTCCATTCGCTCCTTCGGGGTGTGGCACTGCAAGCAGTCCATGTTGCTCACTTCTGAGGGACCATGGGGGAACCTCCTCATACTGGTAACCCCTCCTCGACCTCACAGTCACGTCCGAGCACACAGACGGGGAAGGCTGACCACCTCCTCACCCTTTCTGTAGTATTCGGTGGGGGGCGAACACACTGATGGAGGGGGGATAACATCCTCGCCTTCTTCGCCGTAGTACTCGGTGGGGACCGAGCATACGGATGGAGGGGGGCTGATGTCTTTGCCTTCTTCGCCGTAGTACTCGGTGGGAGCCGAATACATGGATGGAGGAGGGCTGACCTCCTCCTTGCCCTCGCTGTAGTACACGGTGGGGGCCGAGCACATGGACGGAGGGGAAATTTCCTCCTCTTCAGACTCCTCCTCCTGAAACTCACACTTGGAGGGGTTTAGGTGTCATCTCCATGGTGATGAATCCTAATGTCCCTGCTGTCAAGGGAGAGGAGTCTTTTGCCAGGGAGTGGCGTGTCTCTCTCCACACCCTCTGTGCGGCGTGCCAGAAGTGCTCCACAATCGACTCCTCCTTGGCCTCTTGAGTGTGACGCAGCAGGCTCGCGCATACGGGATCCTGCTGCAGCTCTGCGACTGCCGCGGGAGCATCGCGGGAAGGGGAAGAGGGGTGATGGTGCTTGCTCGCCCCCTTCCCCTTCTTTGTGTGGGACACATAGCCTGGCATGACTCTTGGTCAGCTCGTCTTCTTTAACGCTGAGTGCGAAACGATTAACGAGGTGGCATTCTGTTTGAAACACACTAACGTCACGTTTATTTGAGTGAAGCGCAGATAGCACACATTAAACAAGAACACATACACCAAGACAAGCACAGGATGTTACACACACGCTTTATACATGTTAACTAACAAGCACCGCGTGAATTACATTAGATTAACAACACGAGTGAACACACACACACAAACACACCCAACCACACCCCCACAGGTACATACACGGACACAGACTACGTAGATACACGCCTCAAAGGGAGGGGTCCAGGGCTGTAGCGTGACAAGTGCTTTACACAAGAAAAGAAGAAGCTTATTGCAACCCCGAAGTCTATCACCTTGGGAAGGTCACTGACCACAAAATAGAATACATAAAAATTAAAACAAGATTTTAAAATGATGAAAATAAACATAGACAACACTAAACAAATAAAAAAGAACTCAAAAGCAGGTGTGATTTGAAAATGTCCAAGGAATCAATATTACGAATGTTGGGTAGGTGAGAGTTCTGGAGACGGGGGCCTCCCAGCTAAACCCATGGTGGTCAGTCGGTTTAGAGGCAAGGTGAGATTAATTGATGAGGAAGATCTGAGAGTCCAACTGGATCTGTTTATATGAAGAAGCTTGGTGAGATATGGAGGGGCGAGGTGATGGATAGCCTTAAAGGTAAACAATATAAGTTTATAATCAATATGAAATTTGACAGGAAGCCAGTGAAGCTGTTGAAGGATGGGGCTAATGTGATGAATAGATGGGGTTCTAGAGATAATATGGGCAGCAGCATTTTGAACCAGTTGTAACTGTGGATGTACTTCAGGGCCGTGTTGCCAACTGCTCAGTAAGGAAAGTTGATATTGGCTGTCCTAAAAGTTGCTAGAAGTGGCTAAATGATGTCATCACCTAATTTGCATAAAAATGAGTAAAAAAACACCCTAAATGTTAGAACTACAAATGAACTCTGAACAAATGAATAAATTCTGTTGCCTTTGAAATAGGCAATCACATCTTAAAATATCTTATTCGGGTTTGATGCTTAGCTTTTCACAAAGAGGCTCACACTGTGGACGAGGTTAGTGACAGGCTACGTGGTGAATAAGGTGAGTGACAGACTGTTTGAGTTAAATGCAGTGATTTGTTTTCATGTCACACTGAAGACGCATTTGTATTTAAATCCTGCTATAAATACGGGTCATGGTCAATCATTGGCGGCTTTGGGCATGTGCAGTTAATTTGCAGTGTGGACATGGATTGGTGTGGGTCTGCTCCGACGGTGTGGGCCGGGGCTCACGGCAGCACCCGCTGCTAGCTGAGGAAAGTAACTGAAGAGCATATGTGTTCATCTCTGAGTCTCTAAAAGTCTCCAATAACACCACAAAAAGTTGCTAAATTTGTCGCTAGTTGCTTTTTTTAAATAAAAGTTGCTATAGGGGCTGAAAAGTCACTAAATATAGTGACAAAGTCGTTAAGTTGGCAACACTGCTTCGGGGAAGACCTCAGAAGAGAATTACAATAATCCAGATGTGACCAAGGAATGAACCAAAATGGCACTATTGTCAGGAGTAAGAGAAGGATGGAGAAGGTTAATATGATGAAGATAGAAGTATGCAGACAGAGTAATGTTATTTATATGCGTTTGAAAAGACAAAGAAATACAGGGGACGACACCCAGACACTTTACCTGAGGGGAGGGTGAAATGAAGGCGAAAAACTGTTTATTTTTGCAAGAACTGATTTGGAACCAATGAGGAGAGCCTCTGTTTTATCGCTGTTAAGTTTGAGAAAACTGGAGGAAAACCAAGACTTCCTGTAAGCAATCACAGAGGGAAGAGGGAGGAAGAGTAGAAGTAGGTTTGCTCGAAAGGTAGAGCTGGGTGTTGTCCGCATAACAATGAAACTGGATTTAATACTTACAAAGATATTACCTAGAGGAAGCAGATAAATTATGAAAAGATTAGGACCAAGGTCCTAACCTTAAGGAACACCAGAAGTGAGGGCTGATGACTGGGATGTAAATGTCTTTAATTGAATGAACTGAGTGCAGTCAGAAATATATGAGGTAAACCAAAGCAGAGGTGTATTTGAAAAAAACAATTGCTGATAATCTATGGAGGAGAATAGAATGGGAAATGGTATCAAATGCTGCAGATCGAGAAGCATGAGTATAGATTAAAAAAAACCTGAGTCTGCTGCAGTCAAAAGATCATTTCTTATTTTGAGGAGAGCTGTTTCTGTACTATGGTAAGGGTGAAAACCAGATTGAAACTGCTCATAGAGATGGTAATTGGAAAGGTGGGAATGAACTTGAGAAAACTATCTTCTCAAGAATTTAGAGAGAAAAGGTAGATTAGAAATAGGACAAAAGTTATTGAACTTATTAGGATCTAGACTTTTTTTTTTTAGAATACAGGTAACTGCAGCAGACATTAATGACAGAGGTACACATCCAGAAGTAAGGGAGGAGTGAATAAGTTATCAAAGGCAGTATAGAGGGTGTTGGGAGAGGGTCAAGTTGAGAAGTGGAATGTTTAGATTTATGGATAAGATTAGATATATCAAATAGTGGGAAGCTGGAAAGTAGTATACAGATGAATAAGAGGGACTGAAACTGAGGAAAATGAGGCACAGGAAGTGGCGGGAAGTAATTGCTGATTAATCAGATTGATTTTAGTATTGAAAATGACATTAATAAATTACATGTCAACAGAATAAAAGTGTAAAAGTTAGAGTCTGCTGTGCGAAGAGTGGTGGTAACCAAAGAGAACATAAATGTACAAATATGTACTACTATGTCATAGTAAACATATTAAGATGATTTTAGTGTATATTTTCACAGTGCTCACCTGCAAAACAGGGTTAAAAAGGATGAGACGGACAACGCGGCTTGCTTTCTGGTCTGAGAGGAAAGTTCAAGAACTGTAGATAGTCGCAGCACAGCCAGCGATCAACTGACCTGGTAGCACCTCAGAACAACAGGAATCCCTACCTTCTTATTAAAAGGCTTGCAATTAAAGTGCATTGAGAAGATGATCACAATGACAAAATCTACTGCATTAAACAAAACATATATGCACATCAAATGAAACCAAGTAAACATAAACAAGTTGTGACCAAGCATTCTGAGTGTCACATCTGCTTCCCCAAGTCATGCATGGTGTCCTTGCTTGTTTAGATACAAAGGCAGTGCAGAACATCTTATTTACAGGCTAGCCACAATTATAAGTGACTACCCAATCTACACACTAGGGGTACTCACAGAAACAGATTAACACGAAAGCAAAGAGAAGACAGAAAAAAGGCACTAGAGGCCTTACATGCATACAGAAAACTTATATGAAACATTTTCCTATTACAACATTCATCTCCCTTTCAGCCCATTTTGGATTAATGTGATGTTGTTTGTGTTGTTGATATTTTCACTCTAACCATAGGTGTGTAGGTATCATGCCAAACCGGCAGATGGCAGTACCACTGGCAATACATTGAAAACACCCAGACACACAAGAGTGTGTCTAAAGTACGTGGAATTCACATGTTTATATACCTTGATCAACAGACATCTCTCTTGATCTGCACCGAGATTAGAACTATTTAAGAGAGGCTTCGCCATCTCTTTCGCTGGTTTGTCCGTCACTGAGGTTAGATCTATTTAAGAGAGGCTCCACCATGTCTCTTTCTCTCTGGATTTCTTTATGAATAGCATGCAAACTTTAGAATGATTAACAGCAAACAGCTGATAGTCTTATTACTTAATTAACGAGCCAGAGTTATGGTGTAATCTAACAACTGACTGATCAACGTTACCATGGCAACAGATTCACCAAACTACTTCCATCAAGGTAACGCTGCCACACAGACTGAAACACAGGCGATCAATTCCTTGTTGTTAAACCATGGACGAGACTCACATTCCTGGACTTCATATCCAGAGGGACGATTCCCAGGACACCTGGACGGCGTCGCTTTTTTTCAACGAGGAACCTGTGGTGGAAATTCCCTCCTAATTCCAGAAGAATTTAACTAGTAAAACATACAAAATCAGTAATATAGAAGAAAGGCGTGTTTATGTATGGTATAAGGACATTCCTCCCTGAGCTGCTTTGTCATGTGTGGGAAAAAGAGCACAGCTAGCAAAAACCGGGCTCTGACATGGCATGGAAGAGCTAGCAGATGTGACATTACTAGGCTGTTTTGTTTTGGGGTTTTTTTTAATCAGAAAGTGATGCATTGCCCAACATATTCTGCACTTTTAAATCAATCAGAAATAAGTAAAGAAATAGCTGAACACTGAACATATAAAACACATTTTTGTAATTCACAGTACCATGTTTGGCAAAACTACACACATCATATCAGCACAAACAGCCCATACCAAATATCAATCATGGTGGTATAGGGGTGTTTATTTGGGATTCTATTCCTCTCTATGAATCTGTGGTCCATCAGGTGCTTGATTGAGGGTATGTAACGGGCGTGAGGGACTCGAGGATGCAAAGATGAGGTGCGTTCAAAGGCTACTTTTATCAGTCCCACCAGGATTTCGCGGGCCTTTTTTGTGACTGTTGCGGGCTAAAATGTTTGATGTTGCGGGTGTTTTTCAAAAAAATTGTGATGCAAGTTGCGGTGTGTTTTTGCTTTTTTTTGTGATTACATTGCAATAGGGAGTAAATGTTGTATGGTTTCTTCTATTTAGTAGTCCATTTTAATGATCTATTTACCTATTTATTTACCCATGTATTTATTGTTCATTTATTTATAAGCAGCTGATATCATTTATGGACAGACACAACATCATTGACAAGTATCAGTCCGGGTTTCGTAGATTCCATTCTACAGAAACAGCACTTGTTAGAGTCTCCAGTGACATCTTGTCACATAGTGATGCAGGAGAATGTTCTGTTCTGGTGTTGTTAGATCTCACCTCTGCTTTTGATACCGTTGACCATCAAATACTACTTGATAGATTGAGACATTGGGTGGGTTTATCTGGTTCTGCTTTGGAGTGGTTCACTTCATATTTATCTGGACGTTCCTTTTGTGTGGCCTCCTCTAGGTTTAGGTCTGCCCCAGCCTCCCTTGTTTGTGGTGTGCCTCAGGGTTCTGTCCTAGGGCCTTTGTTATTTTTCTTATATTTGCTTCCTTTGCAGCATATCCTGAGCTCTTTTGATGGCATTTTGTATCATTGTTATGCCGATGATATTCAGCTGTATATTTCTTTTAAGCCAGAAGATTTCTCTAAGATACAGTTGCTGATTAGGTGTTTAGCTTCTATCAAAAGTTGGATGGCAGATAATTTTCTACAGCTAAATGAGGAAAAGTCTGAAGTCCTGGTCTGTGCCCCCGACAGATTCATACCCAAGATAATAGAAGCTCTTGGTCCCCTTGGCAAATTGGCTAATCCTGCTATTACGAACCCTAGAGTAACTTTTGATTTGGCACTCTCCTTAGATACTCACATCAAATCTCTGGTTCACTCTTGTTTTTATCAGTTACAGAACCTGGCTAAACTAAGTCCCATTGTATCACGTTCTGAGCTTGAAATTGCTATCCATGGTTTCATCTCCTCTCGGTTGGATTATTGTAATTCTTTATATACAGGTATTAGTAATAACTCCCTAGAGCATCTCCAGGTTGTTCAGAATGCTGCTGCAAGGCTTCTAACTAAATCATCAAAATACTGTCGTGTTACACCTTTACTCACACAACTGCACTGGCTCCCCATTAAATTAAGAATACAATATGATTCTGGTCCTGACTTACAAAAGTTTACATGGTCAAGCCCCAAGTTACATCAGTGAACTTTTGCATGAGTATACTCCCCCTAGGTCTATGAGATCAGGTGATAAATTTTTACTGGCCATACCATGCACAAGATTGAAAACTAAAGGTGATTTGCAACAGCATCTCCCCATCTCTGGAACTCTATTCCTTTGCCTATAAGAACTGCAGATTCAGTGATGTCTTTTAAAAAAATGTTAAAAACGTATCTTTTTAGGCTTGCATTTGTTTAGTTTTTTCTTATATTTTTTATATACATAGGCCTATAGATATTGTTTTACTATTGTTTTTTCTCTTTTATCCTGTAAAGCACCTTGTGATTTTTATCTTGAGAGGTGCTCTATAAATAAAACTTTACTTACTTACTTATTTATTTATTTGGATCTCCCTATGGGTATTATGCTTCTTATCCTGTGTTTTACCCCTGGTTTTAACACTTCAAGCAATGATTTTATTTCTCTTACTCTATGTGGTATGAAATAGTTTGGGCAGGAATGATCCCTCTCAAGTTTTTTTATGCCCCGCCCCCTGAAACACAGGTCTTGGGACAGAGAATGCACAATGATCCCTCTCACTTTCTTGAAATGATCCCTTGAAGTGCAACAGCTCGGTGGCAGAAATGGACTTTCTGTCTCTTAAAAGCAGTGTTGGGAACATTACTTTAAAAAAGTAATTAGTTATAGTTACTCACTACTTGTTCAAAAAAGTAACTGAGTTAGTAACTGAATTACTCTATAATAAAAGTAACTCGTTATCAGGGAAAGTAACTATTTGCATTACAGTTAAAAAAAAGTTATATGCCAATGAATAAGGATTTTTTTATTCATTTCAGTTTTCACAGTCAGTTGAAATGAGTAGATCAGAAATGTGTTTAACTTTTGATATTTATTGCAACAGACCAGTGCAGGATAAACTCCTTTAAAATCCCAAATCTTTGTAAAAAAAAAAAAAAAAAGTAAACAGTTACACTATATAAAGTGCATTTACATCTATGTAAAAAAAGTGCATTTACAATATATCAAATTAAATTAAATTCTCTCAACCTGAGACAACTGGTTTGTTCACAACAGAAGTAAACTTAACAATAAAACCTCTATTCTTAATTAAATAAATCAAATACCCAGTCTGGTAGACATCCAGGAACTTAAAGTATTTTCTTATATAATGTTTATATCGCCAACTGGCCATTTCTGCCTCTTCGTTTGTGTCGGTCACTGATGTGATTCAGCGCGCGTGTAAAAACACTGGCTCTGATTGGCTACCATAACGCTGCCTTAGCCAATCACTTACTGACTTGTTAAGTTAAACAGGCGTTACAACCGAGAACTATGACCTATTGAGATCTGTTACTCCTCACTAGCCTGGGCAGCTGTCCGCTCGATTACTGTTAGTATATCAATATATAGTAACGCACCGGTTTTAATTACCAGTAATGTCAACTGCGTTGTAACGACAGGAAAAGTAATTAATTATATTATCCCGTTACTGACAAAATGACACCGTTACCCAACACCATTATTTTTAACGGTGTTATTCGCAACACTGCTTAAAAGACTATGAAAAATTACTTGGAGTGGATAGGCTTGTGCTAGAAATGTTAAACTTGTTGGAAATACATCTTTTGCCGTTATTTTTGTCGGCAAGTGTGAAACGTTCACCTCGCACATGCTGCTTTCAGTCTGCTCCTCTTGAACGTATACACGGAAGTAAGGCGGAAGTTTGTGGACGTCACATCAAGACAACATCAGTGATTGGTCAAATTTGTGGGAAAGTTGCAGTGATTGGCTGAAGTTGCAACACCACCCTGAATTCACGGGGTTTGCTTGAATTTGCATTGAAGTTACAAATTCTGGAGGGTCTGCTTATTGCTGTCAGTAATTCCCTAGGGTCCAGCTCTGTTTTCTTGTGTATGTGTTCAGTTTAGTTTCTCCTTGTCCGGTTTTCCCTGTCAGTGTTGTGTTCCATTTACGTAGTGTGTTTACGAGCTGTCTTATGAATCTGTTCGTAGCTCATGTTGGCACCCGTCTTATGATTCGTTCTTAGTTTCTTAGCAGTGTGTATGCATATCTATGTTGGTTTGGATTCCTGCCCTGTTGTACACTTATATTCTATGTCCATATTTGTGTCTAGTTTAATTGGTTATTTTCCATTCATCTGTGTTAGTGTCTTGCTATACATATTTAGTTATTGTGTGTTAACTATGAGTACCGTTTACTTTTGAGTTGGTTCGTTGTTGGTTCTCTTGTCATCTGTCAATTAGCGTCTGTTGTGTTTACTTTGATTACACCTCATCTCCCACATTTGCGTCTTGCCTACCCTTGTGAAACATTAGTTACCTTTTTTTGTACCTTTTGTATGTGTTTTGATTTTTCAGTTTGTATGCACCCCCTCAAAACTTTCAGCACCAGCCGCCACTGGGCCAGAACCTATTATGGAATCTGACATTTTCTTTGCTACACAGGGTGTCCACGGGGTTGTAAAAAGTATTAAAAGGTATTAAATTCAGTTGGCCAAAATTAAGGCCATTAAAAAGTATTAAAAAGTAATAAACTTCATTTGACGAGGTATTACATTTTTGAACGCTCATCCAACTGCCTAGACGTTTTGGAATTTGTGTTATGTACAGGCCTTTCTCCTAAAATTCCTTAAATTAGATTAATTTATATGTTGCTAGCAGTGATATGATGTGACCTGATGTTTGTTCCCGCACGTGTCAGTCACCTAAATACCCTGCTGGTTTGCCACCAAACCTGTTAGCGAAACACTGGGAAAGTGAGAGTTTTCCGACGTCTGGCTTGACGACCCAAGATTTAAACAGGCAAGAAAATCTGTCACCTTTCGGCGAAATTCACCATTTTGAAGTTGAAAAGGGTGACCTACGCTAATCATGTAGATCCAAGGACTTTTTTTTTGGGGGGGGGGGGGGGGTTCGGGAGATTATATATATATATATATATATATATCAGTAGCGAACCATAACCATTAAACCTGGGCCTGCTCCCATCCCCTCCAAAACAAAATTGTTTCCTCTCCTAATGAACTGCAATAAAGAAAAAATAAAATAATTTAGAAGACTGTACAGCTTTAGACACACAATAAACAATAACATTTGTACTAGATAACTTCTTAAGCAAAATAAGGTTCCACAGATCCGTGTTCTTCGGAAGCGGAATATGTAAATAACGCGCACGAGGGCATATAAGGAATGAATCGAAACTAGCTAGTGGTGGTACGCTAATGCTAGTTAAGCCTGCCCACTAAGACGGCAGATATTGCGCTGGTATTGCACTGAATTATAACTGCCTGGCCCACTGTAAACGAACAGCGGGACCACCAATCACCACCATTTTGCGGAAGCATCACAGTCCTGATAGGGAGAGACACAGGCTCACAGGCTTCCATTTAACTTAACCCCTCACTTTCCAACACAGATTGAATAGACACGGGTGAATAATTAATTTGCTTATATTTTTGTAATTGTTTAGATGTCGATTGTCACACTGTAAGTAGATAAAATAAAATTGGATAAACTATATTATTTATGTTTTAATAATATTTTAGGCCCTCTGAGAGGGCGTAGAGGGCCCTGACGGTTTCCCACTGATTGAAATTGCCGATTTCGGAAGTGCTCTGTTGGCTTATTAAGTCAATATGATAATAAAGAACCAATCATAGAGGTCAAATTGCGTTTATACGAACGTTCTTCATTCATGTTATTCATTTATTGCTAAGTGGGATGAGAAGCAGGATCTAGTGCTATCTACGCCGGGGACAAGGCAGAAGAGCATACATTTACCAGATCGTACATTTACCATTGGATTTACTTGGGTTAGTATTGGTTTCAATCGTTTTCATATTTTGTGGTAAAACAAAGTTACTGCCGTTCGCTACAGCTTGCGTTGAACACTGTCAGAGCTAGCCACAAGCTCTTGTGAAAAATAGGTAGAATTGGTAGATAGACAGGCCTATTAAGTTCGGGTCAACCCTGTGTAGTTCACGGTGACATAAAATAGGACGTAATGGTAATAATTGCCGTATCCCCCATGCCATCACCTGTCATCACCCCCCCCCCCCCCGGTCTTCTCACCTTTTTAACCCCTGACCCATTTTCATGCCTGTTTAAAGACTGGCTTAGGTCAGTGGTTAGTAACAAATGAGAGGCCACTTCAGTAGCCGCTTTAAGTCATGCTGGTATTTAAAAATATTTTCTAGGTATTAAATTCAACTTAAGAATCTATGTATATACCCTGTCACATCTCTTTGACATTATCCATAGTAATTTCTGACTGTCTCTACCCTACATCATTGGTGCTGAAGTGTATAACAATTTTGGAGTATTTACATTTAGCCAGCACCTATAAGTTAGCCCTGATGTCAGGCGCTCTGGCCTCTGGGATACATTTAACTATGGCTGCTGGTGTCTCTAGAGGTGTTCCTATATTCACATGCCAAAGCTACAAAAAAGCTATATTCACATGCCAAATCTCCTAGAACCAGAGCTTGTTTGTGCATATTTATGCTCTGTTTTTTTTTTTTTATTATATCCTTCAGTTGAATAATTATTTGCTACCTTCTTTTCTGAATGTTCAATGACAATATCCTGATTTGTTTCTGGTTTTCTTCATCATGTTCAAGCTCAACATTTATTATCATATTTGTCTGTAACACTTTGTTAAAATATTTTTATGGCACAATAGGCAAACTAAATAAACAGTGATTGTGGTTTTACATTTCTGCTTCTATACCATGCATGAATATTACTTTACCTATAATAAAAGTAAATTTGTGAGATTAAAAATCCTCTCTTTTTGCTATAGGTTATATCCAGGTATGCCGAGGCCTGATGATCTCAGCTGTTTGTCTTGGTTTCTTTGCAACTGCCTGTGCATTGGTGGGAATGAAATGCACTAAAATTGGAGGAAATGATCAAGTCAAGGCCAGGATTGCATGCTTTGCTGGATTTCAGTTTTTTGTCAGTGGTGAATAACTTTTTTAACCTCACAATTGTTTTTAAGGAAAACTAATGACCGCTGAAATACATGTCTTGTTGCTACAAGCTATAATTATCCAAGTGAAAATGCTATACAACTTTAAACTTCTCATTTTAACCCAGTTTATGTTCTTACAGGCCTTTGCTCTTTGACTGCATGCTCCCTGTATGCCCACAGGATCACATCAGAGTTCTTTGATCCTATGTTTATGGCACAGAAGTAAGTAAGAAGTGATTCAAAATCATACAAACAATGAACTTCTACAAGCTGTCATTTGAGGTAAATATCATGTAAATACTTCTTTGGTTTCCTCAGGTATGAACTGGGGGCTGCCTTGTTCATTGGCTGGGGGGGATCTGCACTCTGCATTTTGGGAGGAGTTGTATTCTTTTTGTCACTGTCTGATAGCATCAGCAAAAGGTATTACAGTGCAGAAAACTGAGGAAATCAGTTTCACATGAGAAACTGAGTGAAATCAGTATCTCACCATAACCCTGCTTCTTCGTTCTTTTAGCTCAAGCCAAGCTGATAAAAGACGGTATCTCTACAGTGCGGACTCTTATGTCTCTTCGCATGGCAAGATACACAACCAATTAGCCAATGGTAGAAGACCCCCTGCACATTACAGCAGCACCTCACAACAGTTTGATAAACATGCTTATGTATGATGGACAAATAATGGATGTTAGTGGGACATGACTTCTAAAGGAGGGAGAGAGAGAGAGATAGATTGATTAATCCTAACCCTGCTAAGAAACGCACTGGTTTAGGCCAGTCTCTTTGTACCTGCTTTATCCTTGGCAAGTGTAAGCTCTTGTGTAAGTAAATGCTTTTGAAACATATGTCTTTTGAGTCATATGGACTGAGTACTGACCCTTTTCTGTGCATTTATATTTAATCATACTTATATTTTAATTTAGGCCTTGACCTGTTTTTCTATTATATAATAAAGTATAAAAATACCTTGTGTGAACTCACTGATGTCTTGGCCAAAGGAAAGTGAAGAAGTGGTGTCAGTAACTGACACATGCCCTTTACAAAAATAAATGATTCATTAAAAAAATATGACAAGTTTTTAAATCAGTTGGATTGCTGTTTTTAAAACATTTAACATCAATATCTTAAAATAACAACAAAGAAATTCTTGTAAATCACCACTGGTTTACAAACATCATTCACTACTGAACCAGGGCTCAGAATTCACATGGCTAAGATGCCAACCTAAAAGTTAAAACAAATGAATTGTAATAATTAACATGTGCTCTTAGCCTTTTTGTTATGAACTACACAACAAATCCTAAAAAAACATTCCAATGACTGGCAGCAAAGGCTAATCACAACTTCATTGTTTAATAATATTAGTCAAATTAATAATTATAATACACACGATACCCATCACCCGCGCAGCCCCCTCCCCCCGCTTGCTCTGCGCACCTCGTTACTGTTTCTCTGTGGGGAAAAAAACAACACCACAAAGTGAGTGACATCTCTCCGGAAAGATGCCAAGACTGAAGTTCTCTGGAGCTCAGGGGAGAAAAAGGAGAAAAGAGGAGGAAGAAAGACGGCAAAAATCCAAAGGTAATATATGGTGAATTACACTATACTGTATGTTATACAGTAAAAGTCTCATGGAAGACAAAGCTCCAGACTATTCTCCGTCCTGGCTCCAAGAAGGTGGAACGATCTTCCATTAGCTGCTAGGACTGCAGAGTCTATTACTATCTTCAAGCGTAGACTGAAGACTCACATGTTTGTTGAGTTCTTACCAGAGCACTAATTCAGCTGATACCACTTGCCGTTGTTCTTAAATTGTATGTCTGTTTATGGTTATTTGTGCTTCTTGGCAAATGTCTAACTTGCAAAACACTAGGTAATGATACTGACTCCTGTAGTTTAGTAGTAGTCTGACTCAATGGTGCCTTGAATTCTGGCCTATTTGTACTATTTCCTAGGATGTATTCTGTGATCAGAAGCAAAGCACTTTGTAAGTCGCTCTGGATAAGAGCGTCTGCTAAATGCCGTAAATGTAAATGTAAAAGTTCCCTTCAGAAAAATACTGTAGTTACTAGCTAGCAAAGTGTCAGTTACCCCCCCCCCCCCCCATTTTGACTAAATAAGCAGGCTTTAGTCCTCATTGATTAGAGCAGGGGTCACCAACCTTTTTCAAACTGGGAGCTACCTCTTGGATACCAATTATTGCGGAGGGCTACCAGTTTAATACAAACGCGGCGTATTATAATTGTTGGGGGGGGAGGTGGCGGCAAGTGTTGATTGTTGAGCAGGGGGGAGGGAGGGGTGGTGGTGGCAAGTGTCGATTGTTGTGGGGGGTACCACACGGTGAGTACCACACGGCAACCACAAGTACATTATTTACATAGCCCGCTAGCTAGTAGCCACACGGCAACTGCGGACAATCTCTAATAGTAGCAAAAAAAAAAAAAAGATGCTTTTGAACAGGGTGACTCATGACGTCCTTGCGGGCGACCTGGTGTCCATGTTGGTGACCCCTGGATTAGAGGCTCTACAATAAGCAGAAACATCAGATGTTGCTAATGTAATCACCTTCTATCGTCTCTTTTGTATTTTTTTTATTGGGAAAAAGCTCCAATTAAAGTGGTAACTAATTAAAGGGACAAGTAATTAAAGAGTCAAGACTTTTATAGCACCTGCTGAATTGTAACTGAAGGGTGCTTTGTTTTAATATGAGAATGCATGTTGATGTGTTTCCATCTTTGGCAGAGAATTTTTACAAGCAGATCTTACACGCTGTAATGACGAGACATACACACCGAGTATCAGTAAGAACGTTTACTGGTAACTGCCGTGACTTCGCATACAACTGCTTATATTATCAGGTCATGGCCAGGGGTGATACTGCCCACTTGTGGTGAAACATGTAACTTTACATATCAATACAGCTCCCCTTTTTTTTTAAACAGTTTGGAACAATCTTTTTTTTTTTCCACTTTTATACATTCATCTCAAAGCACATCATTACATTTCCTCAATCTCTTGGGTCTCACAATTTGTCTTTGTGAGCTTCTACACTCTGTCACCTCAATCTGTCCATTGTGGTCTGTCTCTAAGTTCTGTTTTTCTGCCATTTCTGGCTGTTCTGTCTGGCTTGGAATCGACATGTCACTTGTGTCACTGTCCATGACTCTCAATTTTGTCTGAGGCACTTTCAGCAAATGACGTCGGTTTCGCCTCATAGTTTTACCATGCTCTGTGATGACTTCGTATGATCTGGGAGTTGTTTCCTTGACCACTTTAGCCAGCGGTCCCCATTCTCCATCACATCTCACTCGCACTATATCCTCTTGTGCAAGTGGTCTCAGAGGCCGTGCTGTTCTGTTGTACAGTTCAGTTTGTCTCTCATCACGCCTCACTTCTCTCTTTTCCATCTGATGAGTTGCTGATGGGAGTTGCGTTCTGAGTTTCCGGTTCATGAGCGTTTCTGCTGGTGAAAGTCCATTCTCCAGTGGTGATGCTCGGTAATTCAGAATCGCCAGATGAGGGTCTTCTGCATTGTCTGCAGCTTTTTTCAAGATGCGCTTCACACTTTGCACTCCTTTCTCTGCCAACCCATTTTACTGCGGGTACAGAGGGCTTGAGGTCACATGTTTGAACCCGTATTTATCTGCAAAGTCTTTGAAGCACTGGCTCGTGAATTGTGGTCCGTTATCACTTACAACAGTCATTGGGATACCATGGCGTACAAACATAGTCTTTGTATGTGCAACCACATGTTCTGCTGTTGTGTCTCTCAACCCTACAAACTCAGGGTAGTTTGAATGATAGTCCATGACTAACAAATAGTCCTTGCCCTTTAGCTGGAATAGATCCATGCCCACTTTCCTCCATGGCTCTTGAGGTTTGTCATGGGGCCTCATTGGCTCCTTTGTTTGCTGGTATCTGTGGCGCTGGCAGGTCTCACTGCTCTGCACATATGCCTCAATGTCCTTGTGCATGTTGCACGTCTCTTGCACTTCTCAATACCCAAATGCCCTTCATGCACTATTTTGACCTTTTCTGCTCTCATGGTGGTAAGTATGACTATCTTTGTACCCTTTAACAGAACCCCATCTAACACAGACAGTTCATCTTTAAAGTGTTGGTAAGGCTTGTCAAGCTTAACCTGTCCTGGTTGATGTATCTGTTCCATTACTCTTTTTAGTTTCTCATCTTTTTGTGTTTCTTTTATTATCTCCGCCCATTTTGCATCTGACACTGGCATGTGTACCCTAATTAAGTCGATATGAATTTGCACCGCTTCTTCTGTTGTGGTATTGGTGTCATGCAAGCTAGCCCTACTCAGTGCATCGGCTACAACTAGGTGCTTTCCTTGTGTCACTGTCCATGACTCTCAATTTTGTCTGAGGCACTTTCAGCAAATGACGTCGGTTTCGCCTCATAGTTTTACCATGCTCTGTGATGAATTCGTATGATCTGGGAGTTGTTTCCTTGACCACTTTAGCCAGCGGTCCCCATTCTCCATCACATCTCACTCGCACTATATCCTCTTGTGCAAGTGGTCTCAGAGGCCGTGCTGTTCTGTTGTACAGTTCAGTTTGTCTCTCATCACGCCTCACTTCTCTCTTTTCCATCTGATGAGTTGCTGATGGGAGTTGCGTTCTGAGTTTCCGGTTCATGAGCGTTTCTGCTGGTGAAAGTCCATTCTCCAGTGGTGATGCTCGGTAATTCAGAATCGCCAGATGAGGGTCTTCTGCATTGTCTGCAGCTTTTTTCAAGATGCGCTTCACACTTTGCACTCCTTTCTCTGCCAACCCATTTTACTGCGGGTACAGAGGGCTTGAGGTCACATGTTTGAACCCGTATTTATCTGCAAAGTCTTTGAAGCACTGGCTCGTGAATTGTGGTCCGTTATCACTTACAACAGTCATTGGGATACCATGGCGTACAAACATAGTCTTTGTATGTGCAACCACATGTTCTGCTGTTGTGTCTCTCAACCCTACAAACTCAGGGTAGTTTGAATGATAGTCCATGACTAACAAATAGTCCTTGCCCTTTAGCTGGAATAGATCCATGCCCACTTTCCTCCATGGCTCTTGAGGTTTGTCATGGGGCCTCATTGGCTCCTTTGTTTGCTGGTATCTGTGGCGCTGGCAGGTCTCACTGCTCTGCACATATGCCTCAATGTCCTTGTGCATGTTGCACGTCTCTTGCACTTCTCAATACCCAAATGCCCTTCATGCACTATTTTGACCTTTTCTGCTCTCATGGTGGTAAGTATGACTATCTTTGTACCCTTTAACAGAACCCCATCTAACACAGACAGTTCATCTTTAAAGTGTTGGTAAGGCTTGTCAAGCTTAACCTGTCCTGGTTGATGTATCTGTTCCATTACTCTTTTTAGTTTCTCATCTTTTTGTGTTTCTTTTATTATCTCCGCCCATTTTGCATCTGACACTGGCATGTGTACCCTAATTAAGTCGATATGAATTTGCACCGCTTCTTCTGTTGTGGTATTGGTGTCATGCAAGCTAGCCCTACTCAGTGCATCGGCTACAACTAGGTGCTTTCCTGGTGTAAGCTCGAATGTCAAGTCATATTTCTGTAGTCTTAACATTAGACGTTGGATGCGCGGTGGTACGTCACCCAGTGGCTTCTGAGAGATAGCTATCAGTGGTTTGTGATCAGTTTCTAATATTACTGATCGTCCGTACACGTATTCATGGAACTTTTCACATCCAAACACTGCGCCTAGAGTCTCCTTCTCTATTTGCGCGTAATTTCTTTCTGCGCTTGTCATGGTGCGCGACGCGTATGCGACTGGATACCACTCTGTATCATGCTTTTGCAAAAGCACAGCTCCTAGGCCTGCTTTGGACACATCAGTGGATACTTTCAATGGTTTGTCCTGATCATAGAATTTTAACACTGGCTCCTGTGTTAGAGTGCTTTTGAGCCATTCCCATTCTCTGGCATGTTCTGCCATCCACTGCCATATTGAGTTGGTCTCTAACAAACTTCTGAGAGCTCTTGTGTTAGCTGATAGATTTGGGATACATTTACCCATGTAATTCACCAACCCTAAGGCTCTCTGTAAATCATTTTTGTCCTGCGGTACTGGTAGCTCAGCTATAGCTCGCACTTTTTCTGGATCTGGTTGCACTCCTGCCCCAGATAACTTCTCACCTAGGTACGTTATCTCCTGCACCCCAAATTGGCACTTACTATTATTAAGTTTCAAACCTGATTTTTGTGCCTGTGTGAGAACTCTGGCCAGTCTCTCATCATGCTCCTGTTTTGTTTTTCCGATAAAGACTCCTACCCCTTCTATTCCATCGAATAGTTGTTGCACGGTTCTATGAAATACCTCAGGGGCTGAGCTAATCCCAAACGGCAATCGCAGAAAGCAGTGCCTTCCGAATGGCGTATTGAATGTGCACAATTTGGAGCTTTCCTCATCAAGTATTATTTGGTAAAACCCAGATGAGGCATCTAGTTTTGTGAAATAGCTTGCTCCACTCATTGTGCTGGTTATGTCAGATTTTGTTGGTTGCCTGTAGTGCTCACGCTGTATCGCCTTATTTAGATCTTTTGGATCTATGCACAATCTCAAATCTCCATTTGGCTTCTCTATGATGACCAAGGAGTTAACCCATTCTGTGGGTTCTTCAATTTGTCTGACGACTCCTTGTGTTATTAGCGAGTCAAATTTTTCCCTCAGCCTCTTTTTAAGAGCTACTGGCACTGTTCTTGCTGGATGTATGACTGGCTCTGCATTTTCTTTAAGCCTAATTTTATGTTTGCCTGGTAGGCGGCCTATGCCCTCGAACACCTCTTTGTATTCTTTCACCCAGTCAGTATGTTTGGACCTACTTGTAGTAGCCTCTGTGCTTTCTCGTTTTGTCACCTTGTCTGTATCAATGACATTCACTCTCTTAATCAGACCAAGCTGATCACATGTTTTCAAACCCAGAATTGCTCGTCTATTTCCTTCAACTAGCACAAACAAAGCATTTACTTTCTGACCTTTGCTTGTCAGTGTTACTCTGCACATTCCCTTAGTGGGTATTGGCTTATCATCGTATGTTCTCAGATTAATCTTTTTGTCCCTTACTTTTTGTCCCTTACTTCGGTTTGTTTTCCAGTCTCTTAAAATCTTTCATTGGCAGGATGTTTACCTGCGCACCTGTGTCGAGCTTCAGTGGGATGTCCGTGCCATTCACATTCAAGCACGCAATCCATTCATCGCTCGAAGCATTCATCTCGCCCTCGATTGCATCCACGAAGAACGGCTCCTCTTCGCTGTCGCTCTTCTTCTGCACGAGTTGCACCTTCTTCTTCTTCGAGAAGCAGTTCCTTGCGAAGTGGTTCTTTCCGCCACACTTGCGGCATTCCTTCCCGAAGGCTGGACACTGCTTCGGTGCATGTTGCATTCCACACCTTCCACAGTTCCCGCTCTCTTGCCCGGGCTTTGCATCTCTTTTCTTTGCATGCAACGTTGCTTTCGGCTTCGCTCGCTGCACTGAATCAACCTCAACAGTCTCACTTTCTTTGCTGCTGAAGCTCTTTAGTTGTGCCTTTGCACTCTCAAACGCTTGGCAAATCTCTATTGCCTTCTCCAGCGTTAACTTGGTCTCTTTCAATAATTGCATCCGCATTTTGTTGTCTTGGACCCCGATTACAATTTGGTCCCTTATCATTGAATCACGCAATGCTTCGAAGTTGCATGACTGACTTTTCAGGCGTAGGTCTGTGACATACTGTTCAATCGATTCCACGGACGTAATTTTGGGGGAGGACGGGGGGGACATGTCCCCCCCACTTTTTCAAAAGCCGGCTTTGGTCCCCCCCAGTTTTTACGGTTAAAACCAAATATTTAAATAGCGACGAATCTATGTCCCCCCCACTTTTGAAATCAAAATTACGTCCATGATCGATTCTGACTCTTTCTGAAGCCGGTTTCTGAACACATACCTTTCATACATTTCATTTGTTCTCGGTGTGCAATATTCCTCAAATTTCTTCATCACAACTTCATAGTTGTCCTTTTCTTCTTCCGTGAGGACAAATGTGTTGTACACATCTAGTGCAGCTCGCCCCGCCACTGTTAGCAGTAATGCTATCTTCCTTCCCTCGGTTTCAAGACCGATAGCTAGCGAATAAAGTTCAAAACTTTGTTTAAACCTCTTCCAGTTCTCGCTGACATTACCAGTCAACTTTAACTCTTCAGGTTGTCGAATAAAATTCATCCTTGTCGTCGGTTCGATATCTTTATCCTGGTACCATGTAATGACGAGACATACACACCGAGTATCAGTAAGAACTTTACTGGTAACTGCCGTGACTTTGCATACAACTGCTTATATTATCAGGTCATGGCCAGGGGTCATACTGCCCACTTGTGGTGAAACATGTAACTTCACATATCAATACACACGCTGACTCATATAGTTTTGCTGGCTCTCCCTTTTAATTTGAAACAAATCCAAAATGCTGCCAATTTGTAGCCGTGGTGTTTTTCTTTTAAACCAGTTCGCTTGACTCATAACTAGCACTCATCTTCATTATGGGTTTTTCCCCTCTGTATGATCCTAGTGAAAACCGCCACTCCATAACGCAGTGGTTCCCAAAGTGCGGGGGGCGCCCCCTAGGTGGGGCGCGGAGCTATTGCAGGAGGGGCGCAGAGCTTGAAAGTAAAACGTGCACATGTGTCAATATTAGGGATGCACCGATTCCGATATTAATATCTGAAAAAATTCTAGATCGGGTATCGGGGACAATGTGACCGATCCATAAAAACAGATCTATTCAGTCTAATTCTATGCTTGTATTGCTTGCTTTTTGGAGTTCAACCTTAATACTCGCGCTGGTGGTATTCCACTTAGTCCGTTTATTTGCTGGTTGACCAAAATAAACCTGGGCTCCAGCAATACTTCACTGTTCATACATGAACTGGTGAGTTGTCCAAAGCTCATTTAATGCGTTACTTACAGAAATAAAATAAACAGCAGTGGTCTGACTTGGTCTACGGCAGAAAGCTAAAAAAACAATATTCCATACGTGCGCTCAACTCGCTCCCTTAAAGAGACAGTACACATATTTCTGGCCATTACATGCTTTGTGCTCTGCGTGATGTCTGCGCTTGCAAACTAGCCGCATATGTATTGCTGTTTCTCTTATTTCATCTCCTTATTTATTTTAAATTATATTTAGAATTCTTGAACCATTTAAAAGGTTTCTTGCAGTTTATTTTTTTCATGTTTGACCAAAGTTGTGAACCTATTGTTTTTGTAAGTTTCAGGTTCTTTGGTATTATTTATTTTACATTCAATGTTATATTCATAATTGCACTGACTGAACAAATGCAAGTTGTCTTGTTTTTACATGTTTTATGTGTGTTTAAGTGTGCTATACTGGTGCAGAGTTTTCAATAAACTTGTAATTCAGTATGTCTGTGTTTAAAAAAAATGCTTTAAGTCGATTCAGCACAGTTTTACTCTATCAGATCGGTATCAGCAGAGGCGGTCTTTGCATAGAGGCATGGCTAGGCAACTGCCTTGGGCCCCTCCCACTGCAGCCCACTGTAGGGGCCCCCTGATTAACTGACTTATTTCTCGCATATTAATGTTGATGGGCCCCCTACCTAATTTCGCCTTGAGCCCCCAAATTGCTAAGTCCGCCACTGGGTATCGGATCAGTATCGGCCAATACGAAGCCTCAGATATCTGAATCGGTATCGGAAGTGAAAAACGTGAATCGGTGCATCCATAGTCAATATGGGGGGGGGGGGGGGGTGTAGGGGGGGCACAAAAATATTCTCATCTACTAAAGGGGGGCACAGCAGAAAAAGTTTGGGAACCACTGCCATAACCAATCAGTGAGCTCCAACTGCTAACCCCGTTCACAAATCTTTTTAATGAACGCGCCAAATTTTTCGAAGTACAGATTTGGCACGTTGTGTCACGTCACGTGTTTAATATACTGCCACAATTTTACAATACTGTCATATTGCCCAATCCTAGTAGGTGCTATTATTAGCTTAGCTCAGCAAATTTTTTAAATAAACATATATTAAAACTCCTCTGTTCCTTTCAGATGCACTTTTGAAATATTTAAATCCTGTTTCTACACATCCTGGGCCACCAGAAGACACATTCTCAACCTTATCACCTTCCAGTGAAGCAGCATTATACGATCATATCCCATCCACCTCAGTACACCAAAGTGAAGCTGCATCAGGGACTCCTGTCTCCTCTACCTCAGTACACCAACGTGAAGCTGCATCAGAGAGTCCTGTTCCCTCCACTTCAGTACACCAAAATGAAGCTGCATCAGGGTCTCCTGTCCCCTCCACCTCAGTACACCAAAGTGAAGCTGCATCAGGGACTCCTGTCCCCTCCACCCCAGTACACCAAAGTCAAGCTGCATCAGAGACTCATGTCCCCTCCACCTCAATTCACCAAAGTGAAGCTGCATCATCAGGCGTCTGGAAAAATGCTCCATCAATAGACCCTGCTGACTGGCCCCCTGAACTGACTGAAAAGATAAGAATAGAGTTTGTTCTCAGAAAACCATTTCAAATCATGAACAGTTTCACATTTCGCAAACAAAAAGATGGGAGAAGGTGCCAGCATAATTATTTCAAAAGAGTCTTAGTAAATGGAGAAAAATCAAAAGAAGCTGGCTAATGTACTCAAAAAAGAATTACAATTTGTACTGTACTGTGTGCTTCTGCTGCAAAATGTTTTCTCAGAGAGATTACAAATTGAATAGAGAAGGGCTAAGGGTTTGGAAAAATGCAAACCACCTTCTAAAGACCCATGAGGATGGTCAGGAGTACAGTACACACATTGCAACAAGGAAATAATTAGAAGTTCATCTTGAAAAGGGGATAACAATAGATAAGCAGGAGATGGCACTTGCAAAATTTGATCCAGTAATGGAGCAGCATGTTGTCAGAGTGAAAAATGGAACTAGCAGTCACACACATTACATGGGCAAAAAAATCCAAAACGAACTGATAGAGTGCATCAGTGGAAAAGTACTGGAAAATATAGTGGAAGAGATCAAAACATCAAAGTATTTCTCTATTACATTAGATTGCACTCCTGATCTAAATCATAAGGAACAACTCTGTCATTGTCAGGGTTGTATCTCTCAAAGACATGCCACAAATCAAGCAACATTTCATGGGTTTTCTTGTAGCAGAGGAGTCAACAGGAGAAAGTTTATCATCTCTTATCCTCAAAAGACTGGAGGAGCTTAACATTCCTTTTGAGGACTGCAGAGGACAGCCTTATGACCATGGTGCCAATATGAAGGGAAAGAACAAAGTGTTCAGGCGAGGTTGCTTCAGCAGAACTCACAAGCCTTCTTTGTCCCATGTGGTGCCCACACTTTAAATCTGGTGGTTGCTGATGCTGCTAGGAGCTCACCAGATACCACTGGCTACTTTGGATATTTAATGAAATTATTCAAACTCTTCTCAGCCTCCCCCCCAAGATGGCAGATCCTCCTGAAACATGTCAAAACCACCCTGAAAGCATGGTCAGAGACAAGGTGGGAAAGCAGGATAAAAAGCATTCAGGCAGTAAGGTACCAGGCTGGGCAAGTCAGAGAGGCTCTTCTGGTAGTGAGAGAAACTGCTGCAAACCCTATGGTGAAAGTTGAAGCCCAGTGTTTGTCTGAGGAGATTGGATCATACCGCTTTTCTATTTGCACAGTCATATGGTACAACATCCTCAATAAGATCCAGCATGTGAGCAAGCTCATACAGTCACCCTCTTTGCAGGTAGATGTGGTTGTTGACTTGCTAAAGAAAACCAGAGATTTCCTCACCAGCTACAGACACACTGGATTTTCAGATGCACAGACAACTGCAAAGGAGATGTGTGAGGAGATGAACGTAGAGGTTGTACTCAAACGAGCGGTTGAGAAGCACAAAAAGGCACTTCAGTTATGAGGCTTCAGATGAGCCTATTGGTGACGCACTTAAAAAAATGGAAACCACATTTTTTAATGTGCTCGTGGATGCAGCTCTCACTTCTCTTGATGAGAGATTTCAAAATTTGACAGATGTTAATGACAAATTTGGAGTCCTCCTCAACTTCCCCAATATGTCAAACAAAGAGATGCTAGAGCACTGTGAATCCCTGAGCACTGCTCTGACCCATGATGGATAGCCAGATATTGATGGCAGAGATCTTGCTATGGAGATGCAAAATTTCTCATTTGCCTTCAAAAAATATGACAAGCATGGAATGTTTGACCTTCCTTCATGAGAAGAAGCTGGCAGAAATTTACCCAAATATGTGGGTAGCTCTTAGAATCTCTGACACTCTTCCTGTTACAGTGGCTGCTGCTTCTCTAGGCTCAAATTCATTAAAACATACCCGAGATCTACTATGGGTCAAGAACGCCTTAGTGGACTTTCTTTGATTAGTATAAATTGTGAGATCTCACAGCAGCTTTCCTATGATGATGTCATGGATGACTTTGCTCTAAAAAAGGCAAGGCGAATTAGGCTGTAAACAAAAATGTTGCAGGAGGCATATTGAACTGACTTGCACTGGTAGCTTATTTATTCTTAATATTTATTTTATAAAGTTGTTCTCTGCACTATTTTATCTAAAATAGTTTAAAAATATTTTTTGAGCAATATATTTATTGTTATACTGTAATATTTATAATTCATTTGGTTTTTATTTGTTTCTTTAATACTGATTTTACTGTTCAAAACTATCAAAAACATAAAGCTTTGCAGTGTCTGTGTGAGTGTAAAAACCCGATGACTGATGATGCAGGGGACGCCAACCAAAATCTCGCCTAGGGCACCACATTGGTCAGGGCCGGCTCTGGGGACGGTCCACATAACACAATAAGTAATTAAAATAATAAAAATCCAGGGGAGGCGGCGAGGAGGAGTCCACCACCAATCCAGTTGGTCCCGCGTCACCAGTTTGGTCAAGTTGCGCTGAAACACAGGAGAACTGGAGCCACTGCCCACAAGAGCCGTGGAAGCAGTAAGTGTCCAATCTCGGTTTTTACTCGCAGTGACTACACTCACGCTTTTCCCGGGAGCAAGTCACGCCTACTCCCAGTGAAGCGGTACACAATGAAGGTAGAAATCACCCCGGCAATCTCAGCCAGCGGCATTACCCACGGACTCCTTGCTCAGGCAATGTCACTAATCCTGATGCCCGCTGTCTGCCATTCCACAGTCGAACCGACGTGTTCTAGTAAAAACTCATGTCGCAGTTTTCAGTTCAAAAAGGACAAAACTGACTCCACGTCCTTTAAAGCTCACGTCTCTCCTCTTCATTCGTCTTCTGTCCCTATTTATAGGGGCAACGTCCAGACTCCTCCCCTCCTAACAGTCCACACCCCAATCCCTACTACAACCAGAAATGAACTAAATAAAAGACATTGTCACTCCTCACATACATACATACACATAGTAGCATCCCGGAATTCAACCACCTCAGTACTCGACAAATTCGGAGTTCGATGCAAAATTTCAAGAAAATGAGCATACAGTTCATGCTTTATTCCCATGCCTAGTTAGCGTTGTTGTTCAATGGGTTTTAAATCTTTTTGGGGCTGTGCTCCAAGCTTTTGCTGTATTTTTTTGTATTTTGTACTGTTTTAGACAAAAACATGGGTCCCAAGAAAGACATAGCAGAAAAGCAGAAGAGAAAAGTGGTAAGAATATCAATAGTGTTGAAAAGGGCGATCATAGAGAAGTATGAAAAAGGCATTAGTGTGATGGACTTAGCATTGGAACTCAACTTGATTCAAATAGAATTCAAATAGAAATTGTTTTCGAATGTCAAGTGCTAGACCTGCTTTGCTGGTTAATCATTTGTTTTTAGTTTGTGGCTATAGATAATAAAGACACTTTTGATTTCCATATGCCTTTATCTTTCTCTGTGCCACCCATGTCATGCTTAGAGCCTTCCTATTCATTTTAACCTTCACTCAGTCCTTTTGTAACGAATCAAGGGACGGGAGTGACGCAAATGCAAGCAATAGAATAATTTATTAAATAAAACAGGCAACGGACCACACAAAGGAAAATAACTAGATAAAGCGGTAAGTAAACAAAGGAGAACATGCGATAGACAAAACTGAGAACCTACAAGAATTACTTAGCAGAGTAACATGCCATGACAGACCTCAACAAATAAAGAAACACCAAAGCGCGAACACGATTTAAACAGGATAGGAACACAGCACTAAAACACAGACCAATACACAGAAGCATGAAACACAATCGCTAGAAACATTAACAACACACGTTGAACCAGGACAGAATAAACAAGCGAACATGGATACATACACGCAGGCATACACACAAATCTAAGAGAAGGAGACACGCTACTACAAACTAAACCTATCGAGGAAACCAACTGATGGGGAGAAGTGTACGAAGGAATAACCAAATAATTAAACAAAGAGAAACAAGACCAAAACAGGGAAGACAAACCAGAACTAACCCGACCAACACGAGGGAGAAGTGAAGGGAAGGCACAGGCTACAGGATGCTGAATGCAGAGAGGAAAAGGCACAAAGAAGAACAGGGACATAGCAAACACAATGACCGACACGGAGGACTGAAACAGAGGGGATGATATACTCTGAGACGGGAGCGAACGAGACACAGGTCCGCACCTGTGTCTCGTTCGCTCCCCTGTCTCAGAGTATATCACTAAAGACAGGGGCGTGACAGACAGAAGGGAAACCAAGGTAACGGGGGAAACTAGGCGGGACCAGGGAGGAGGGCGGAGCTGGACGTGACAACTTTGAGTAGAGGAACATACACTTACACTTAGTTTTTACCTTTCCGACAATATCAAATCTGCCCTCTTTTGATGTATGTAGTATATTAACTGAAGGCTTGATTAAATAGCTGTGGATGTGGATGTGTCGATGCTGCCAGCAGACGTGCTGATTCCGACTCCCACTAGCTGGGCCACTCAATGGAGGATGGGTTCTATTTTGGGTCTTGGTCCTCCCAAGGTGTCTTCCTAAACCCCGCCTAAGGAGTTATTCCTTGTCACTGTCATCCCTGGCTTGATCAGTAGGGATCTGGACCCAGGTGCTTGTAAAGCTGCTTTGTAACAACATGTGTTGTACAAACTGCTATATACATAAATTTGACACAAATGAGACCTGGAATTTAATCAGTTATTGTTCCTGTCTGTTTATGTAGGAAGTTTAAAGATTCTTTACATCTTTGTTAAGTTCACTTACAAAGTTAACTCCTTTGACATCAACTATCACTTTTACGTGGATGACACACAGATGTATCTGGATCTCCACCCTTCTGACTCTTTCCCTCCTACCACACTGCTGTCCTGCATCTAGGAGATAACTCACTGGTTAAACAATAACTTCCTCAAACTAAATCCTGCTAAAACTGAATTCATGATCATTGGCACCAAGTCAGCCATCTCTGCCCTCTCAAACTGTAGTCTATCTGTTGATAATATCCCAGTTACCCAGTCTTCTGTTGTGCGAAATCTTGGCGTTTCATTTGACTCCTCTCTCACTTTCATCCCACACATAAATTCTATCCGTAAATCTGCTTTTTTCCATCTCCGCAAAATTGCAAGGCTCCGCCCCATACTTTCATTCAAAGATGCCGAAACCCTGGTACATGCATTCATCACTTTCAGACTAGATTACTATAACTGCCTGCTTTATGTTCTACCTGCTAAATCACTTTGCCCCCTACAACAGATACAAAATTCTGCAGCCAGAGTTCTAATGTCCACAAAAATATCTGATCACATCACTACTATCCTTCATCAGTTACACTGGCTTCTCTGAACGCATCCACTATAAAATCCTACTCCTAACATTCAAATCTCTACATGGTCTTGTATGCTCCTATCTCTCCAACTTTCTCCACCTTCATATCTCATCACGTCAGCTCAGGTCCTCTAACCTAGGTTTGCTCTCTGTCCCACGACACAGACTCTCTACTATGGGTGGCAGATCATTCAGTGTTGCTGCCCCCACCCTCTGGAATTCATTACCTCCCTCTATTCGCTCCTCTGACTTTCTCTCTACTTTCAAAACTCAACTCAAGACTTTCCTCTTTTCTCTGTATTTCCGCTCTTTCTAAGCCCTGTATTTTTCCTCTTTCATTTGTGTACAGCGACCTTGGGTTTGTGAAAGGCGCTATATAAAATAAACATATTATTATTATGATTATTATATTCTTCTCTTCCTCCTAAATTTGTCTGTTTTCAAATGAAATACAAAGATTTTAATACTCCACTTTCTAGATTTGTAATCTATTCATTTTTCCTGCCATGGTTTTAAGTAGGATCAGCATGGTCTTTTAAGTATTTTACCTATATTAACTCCCAATATTTTACCTATATTACCCCTATTTTAGGTTTGGTGCACACTCCAGCATTTACAGTAAACAAACCCCATGATGAGCATAACATCAAAACACTGTACTCATGCCATCACCTTCCTTAAAGGAGTTTCATAAACACACACATGAACACACATCCTCTCAGGTTTGAACCTGTTATTCTCCTCAATTCAAAAAGAAGCTTTCACAGAGCTTTCACTCACTCTGCTCAGTCAAGTCATAAAATCTCTGGTGAAAGGTGTTTCTAGATTAGACCACAAAATAGAGAATACAATGAGAAAAAATCCCATACAGATACTTGGCTTCCTCATGTCGACCATTGGTTGGTTTGGTGTGTGTTGTACACTTGCAATGAACTACTGGAGGATTACTTACATAGGTGGCCAAGGAGGTGCTTGGATTATCAAGGCTGCGTGGTATTGGTCTAACCTCTGGAAGTACTGCTATATAGATGCCACTGATGTTTCCACTTGCCAAGACTATGATATTCTGTGGGTTGTAAACCCAACAAATACAGCTGAACGGCGTAAGTTGACCTGATGACAATATGTACCACTTAAATTGATTTGGAAACTAAGTAACATGTAATTACTCTATGCATTAAATTAGCTATTAAATTAGGTTTTTACATAGAAACATGTAACAACAATGTTCTTTGAACATGACACAAATTTGTAAACCATGATATGCTTTATTAAAATGATTTAAGATTTTGGAAGAGGATTCATATAGAAAAATCTTGAAAATTGAGACTGTCTTTGCTGAATTTCCTTGGTAATCTGTTTAACAGACAGTGCCATGTGTATAATAAGACAAATGTTGTTGCTTATTAGCAACAATAAGCACTTATTATTATTAGCACCTTAGTTTTGAAATCATTTTAAGAATGTGACCATGGTGTGGTGGTGGAATGTTACTGTGAGTAACATTCTAGAAACAGTATATCAGATGGAGCGGTTGTGCTGGAGTTTTAAACACCTCAGTGTCACTGCTGGACTGCGACTAGCCCACAATAAAACATTCAGCCAACGCTGTCCTGTGGGCATTGCCCTGTGTCCATTGGTGTCTACAAAAAGACACATGTGAAACTGTATAACAATAGATAAGCTATCATTGCTGACTTATAAGGCAAATAAGGTAGGCGTGTCTAATAAAGTGGACAGTTAGAAGATGTTTAAACTCAACTGTTGTGTCTGATCTACTTGTACCAGCAGAACTCTTAATTTGTGCAGTAAGAGCAAATGAATTTGCCATTGACATTACAATCAACAAATTAATCAGTGACTTCTGCCATGTGAAATAGTCAGAGGTATTATGTTTCTAGAAGAGACAACTCTTTAAGGATAGAAATAGGAACTAGTAAGGGCCATTAACTGTCTTCAATACAGCAACGTTTATAATACTTGTATTTCTGTTTTATCAAATGTTTCTATTAATAATATGTTGACCACTAATTCCTTTTAAGGAGCACAACTCATAATTGGTTTTCTTTATTGCTGAATAGGATATATTCAAGCTGTGCGAGGTCTGGTGCTGTTTGGGATGGCCTTTGGCTTTCTTGCTGCCATACTATGCTTTATCGGGATGGACTGTACATACATTGGTGGAAGTGAGAAAACCAATGATAAAATCTTAGTGACAGGAGCAGTTTTTCATTTTCTTGGAGGTATGAAACATATTGTTTTGAAAATTATACTTTTCTACAGAATATTGCCTCACATCATGCTATGTTTTAATTCCAAAGGTATCGCTGATGCTGCTGGTTATTGCTTATTCGCAACCAGACTCGGAAGAGCAGCATTTGCACGTCTGGCTGAAAGAGGTGTAGTAAGGTATGATAGATTTTATAGGATTTTCTTGTTCTCTGGTTGGTTTTGTTTGGTATGCATAAAACTTGATATTCTTGGTGGTTATTGTGAATTCAGTAGTATGTAATCATGAATGTAAGCCTTAATGAACAAATTTACATAAGCATTCATTGCCTGAAAATTTGTCTTATATTAATCTTTCAGAAATTTTCTGACACTAAATATTGCACGCATATAGCACTGTGTCTTTCACATTGGACTGATAGCCAGAATAATCAAGACAACTAGGTTATAGTTATTCATACAACCACTGCTTTACAACTATTTGATATGATTAGCCTTTTAGGTATATGGTTCAGTGAAATGAGTTGCAGATATCAGACCAAGGTGTGAGATAATGTACATTATAACTGTACATGTACATGATGAGTACAGCTAGCAACCTGCTCTAGAATGAGATTTTACAAATTTTCTCAGACAATCTTGTGCAATTTTTAATAAAGCACTTCAACTACACAAAACACATCATCAAACAGAATGCCAGTGATTTGTAACTGCTGCATGACCATGTAACCAGAATGAGAACATAGCCAGCTGTCTTTGTCTAGGTGTGATAGTCATATGAGCCACATGTAGATCCTTTATGGTTCTTTATACGCTGGGTAAAACATACTTGATTGAATGAGAAGGTATTTATTTAAATTCTAGACATATTTTAACAAAGGCAAGCATGATCTGTAAGAAGTGTATTTTTTTTACTAAATTAGATTCATACACATTGTCTCCTCCAGCAAGTATCATTAATATTGGTTCTGTACAGTTATGATTGTTGTTTTCTTATGTGGTGTACAACAGACATTGACTTCCTTTCTCAGAATGCTAGACTAATAGGTCAGTGTAAATGTAGGTCAAAAAAAAAATCTTATAAAAAAATCACACATTGACAGTGATTTAGTTTATATATACACAAGTGAATGGCAAAGGTATTCTCAGAAAAATGAACAACATATGCACTGCAAGTTTACAAAGATGACAACAACAGTTTAGAAGTGAGTAGCTTTTCGTGATATACGATGATACTGCAAATCACTTTCATGAACCAGTTCCCAAACATACTCTCTCATCATTTTCTTATTGTCGTGTTTACATCCGCCCCACCTGTCAATCTTGTTTGCATGTTTAGCTCCCTCTCTCTGTCATTGTTTTGTTTTCCATGTGCTTTGTTCAGTCTGTCACACTTTGTCATTTGTATCCCCACCCTCTGATATCAGTTTCAGACACACTTACAAGCTTTCGTGTTAGCATGAAAGCAAATTTTCATTTTAGCAGATACTTTAAAATATAATAATATTTATTTACACGTATTGATGTTGGCCACAGACATAGCAAATATGTGTCAACCAAGGTCTGCACATGTCTGACGATTTCTGCTATGTTACTGACATATCCACTTACTCAGCTGTAAAATTAATGGAAATGGTTGTAACCATTTCTAGAAAATTCTAAAATAATTTAAAGTTGTAACCCAACTTTTTGCTGGAAATTACATCACAAAATGAGTAATTAAATGAGGATGAATAATTTGTTAAAATTATCAGTCAGATATTGGGAACAATAATTAAATGGAGAGGCTTGTCATTGAAATTTGAACCTTAGTGGTGAGCATGAACAGTCAGAGGCATGGGTAAGATATTAAAGTAAAATACAGTTTAATAGAAGAGAAATATTCAAAGTATTAAATAGAAAAATGGACCGATCCAGAGATCTCTGTTACATTCACTGAAAGCATATGCAAGCGAGACCTAAAAAAAAAAAAAAAAAAAACAAACAAACAAAAAAAATGCCTGGTGTTCTTGTTTGCTTATTTATTATGTGAATGATGACCCAATCTATACACTGGAGTACTCACAGGCATAGATTAACAAAACAGAAAAGAAAAGACAGTAAAATAGGCACTTGAGGCCCTTTATGCATAGAGAAGAACAATTGTCCTATTACAGGCTCAAACCTAATCAAGTCATTTACCAGTATCTTTTACACATTTAATCATTATTCATTATTAATATATTTACAAGCACTTTAAAACTATAAGACCTTTATAACAATTTGTGAAAGAGTGGCTCTAAAATCTTCAAATATACAGTTAAAGGTATTTAGTTGACCAAGCTGGTAAAACAATTTAATCTTTTTCATGGTATTTTCACACAGATGTGTATGTGTGTGTGCTTATACATATTTGAGTGCCAAAAACAAATGTAGAATTACACTATAAACCAGTGTGGGAAGAAAGACCATGTACTAAATTTCCCTAATTCTTTCTTTGTTGCATTGACTTATTTTAGATATGAAATAGGTTCTCCAGTGTACATTGGCTTGGTTGGCAGCGTTTGCATAATCCTGGGCTCTATTTTCTACGCTGCATCAGTCTACAGAGTCTTTGTACCAAAAAGGTAAATGTTATATATATATTACGTTTACAAACCCAAATTAATATTATAAATATTGAGATAGGACACCAATACAAGTTAGAAATAAATTAAAATGTAATAATATATGCAGAAATTAAGAAAATACTGTTTTTGTGCAGAGAAGTGGACGTTTCATCACAAAGAAAAGACACAAGCCCTCAGAATTATGTTCCACTGACCAAAAACAAAACATTATTCAGCAGAGAGTACAATACATCAACCCAGTCCAGGACCTCAAGTCCATCAAGAAGCCAAATGTCTGGAACTTCTCAGATTACAGGAATCTCTGAAACAAATGCTTTTGTTTGAACATGTCAGTTTTTCAACTGTAAATAATACTGTATTGTTGCCATCTGGCCACAATTTATTTGTGTAGTTTACTTCACTTGTACTTTTAAATTTCATTTTTTGGTTAAATTGTAACTTTCAATAAATCCCCAAAATAAGCTGCTTCATATATTTATTATATACAATTAGACATTATTTACTCTTATGGCGCATTTCCACTAGGGCCTACTTGGCGCGATACGGTTCGATTCGCGACGGTTTGTGAGTGTTTCCATTAGTACCAGGTCCCAGTTAGCCGGCCCCTTCGGGTACTATTTTCGTACCGACTCGCTCGAGGTTCTAACCGTTCCGAAGCGGTACAGTTCTGTGACGTGGAGGAACAGCATGACACTGATTGGCCAGGGAGTGTCGTCACAAGTTGCGTCAGGAGAGCGACTCCTCAGCCATTTTTAAAACCCAAGGAGCGAAGTCTGTTCCCTGGTCAAACGCCGAGGTACAAACCTTTCTGTTAATAATCAGCGATCAAAAAATAAAATCCAGGGCGAACTGGACGGGGCCACTAGAAATGTAAAGGTTTTTAGCGAGGTTTCCGCGCTAATGGCCACTCATGGCTACCAGCGGTCCGTTCAGCAGTGCCGGTCGGTCCAAGCTAAAAAAGCTTAACGCGATAACCGGGTGGTGAAGGACCATAACGGACGCAGCGGAGCAAACCGCAAAGACTGGAAATGTTTCCAGCAAATGGATATCATATACGGTCACCGGCCAGCTAGTAACGGAAGAGAAAACGTGCTGGACAGACACGGCAATGTTGGTGCTGGAGGCCACGGAGAACGGTGAGTGTATTGTGATTTCACAGTTTTACTACTAGGCTCGTAAAAGATGTAATATGAACGTAATATGAACGCATCTATTGTAAACGCAGGAATTTAGAGCTGTGTTTGTAGTTAATGTTACCACCACAGTCACTACTGTACAATAGCTAGCTCTTAGCCTTGCTAGTTGCTAGTTAGCTGTAGCCATAAACAAAGCATGAGCAGTGATGACGTGCTACACATTTTGTGCAGTTACGCTATATTGTTGTTGCTTTCACGGGAATGCTTGTGTTTAATATTTGTTATTTTTTACGTTCAAGATTCCCCTTCCACTGACGAGGCGAGCGGAGTTGGCGGAAAATGTTTCCTTCAACCGGGCTTTCCTCGGGGTGCTTGGCGAACTTGTGAACACCATGCGAGATAGACGCCAGTAAAAGCACACAAAATGTTGCTTGTAGTACTATAAATATTTATTTCATATAAAGCTATATGTTATTTTTAGGTAATTTGCTTTTTGCACTTTTTTAAACTATAACTATATTATTTACATATGTTGTACTTTAAATATCTATATTTCATAATAAAGTTTGATTTCATTTGATTGTATGACTGATGCTTTTTATGCAGGGTGTGTTCAGCCTGTTTGAGTAATACCAAATTATTATCAATAATTAGAGCAACCACATACAATAATGAAGATAAGATACAATAATGCTATGTGTTAAGGGGCATCGACCGGTGTTGTGGTCGCATACAAATGATGTCACGACACTACAACCCACGCGCCAACAGCGACTCCACCCACATTGTGGTGGTCCACCATTGTAATGGAAACACAACGCGACCGTTCCATTGCGAATCGATCTGTATCGAACCGTACTGCGCCAAGCAGGCCCTAGTGGAAATGCGCCATTACACAACCATAAGTCAACAGACAAGGCAACATAAAACCACATTTTGTCACTCACCAAAATTCTATTTTGGTATTTTATGGTCAAAATGGTGAGATGACTTCTTTCTGGCTAATTAAACACTGAACCAGTTGTATTGCCAGACCTTTATAACATATGGTTCTGATAATGGTGAAAGGAGCCATAGCAGCTGAGACAGCACATCAGAAGTACAGGAGAAGTAGGTGTACCTCAACAAAAAGACCTAAAAGAATATTAGGCATGTCCAAGTACAAAGGTTTTTTAAAAGGGAAGCTATAGTATTAGGGAGCTATAGTAGTTTTTAAATCAGGGAGCTTCTCAATTTCAAGATGGCGGCATGGGTACCCAGCCAACATGATTTAACTGGGCAGTATGGGTTTTATTTGGGTATGGGCTTAGAGCGGGCATCTTGAAGGGTTCTTTTCGCACCCCAGTTGAGTAAAATTTGTGGGCCCCATTTGGGTCCCACATGGGCATTATTAAAAAAATATATAGCCTAGTTTTTTTATTCAAGCTACAAAACAAGACTTATGAAGTGCATGATTTTATACCTCAGCTCATGCAAAAGAATGGCAGAACTGCATATTTCTCTGGCACACAAACAAATTAATTTCATGCCGTTTCAAAATAGCGTCAGGTGCAAGCCGAAGAAAATTTAGCATTTTCAAGGCGAAATACTTGAAGTTCCTGAATGTCTACCAGACTGGGTATTTGATTTATTTAATTAAGAATAGAGGTTTTATTGTTTACTTCTGTTGTGAACAAACCAGTTGTCTCAGGTTGAGAGAATTTAATTTAATTTGATAGATGTAAATGCACTTTATATAGTGTAACTGTTTACTTTTGCTTTTTTTTTTTTTTTTACAAAGATTTGGGATTTTAAATGATTTTATCCTGCACTGGTCTGTGGATGTGCAATAAATATCAAAAGTTAAACACCTTTCTGATCTACTAATTTCAACTGACTGTAAAAACTGCTTTTTCAAAAACATCCTTATTCATTGGCACATAACCTTTTTTTAACTGTAACACAAATAGTTACTTTCCCTGGTAACAAGTTACTTTTATTATAGAGTAATTCAGTTACTAACTCAGTTACTTTTTTGAACAAGTAGTGAGTAACTATAACTAATTACTTTTTTAAAGTAACGTTCCCAACACTGGTGCCCACCTCGTGCCCACCTCAGAGCAAGCAGTCTGCTCCATCCAGCTGCATGTGCACGCTGAGAAGGGTATGCACCTCTCCCAGGTTACAGCTGCACCATCTATCAGCCCTTTCGCTGGATTAAAGGAAAACAGTCCACTGAGTGGGCAGGAGTTTAACAGGAAACGGGACACTTCAGGACCCGGAGGCAAATGGTATTGAGTAAAGTGAAACAATCTTGAGTTTCAATTCAATTTAATTCTTTATTTACCTCAGACACAAGGTACATGGTCCATATCAAGAAAGAAAAACAAAACAAGATAAAGTAAGAAAATAAAAATAATAAACAAGACAGGTACACACCCCTCAGACATATAGGCACTATCTCCAGTGTCGCCTAAGTTTAGATGAGAACTTCACCGAACTTTTAACTGGATTAACTACAGTTTCAATTATGCTATTTTGTGAGAAATCCAGTCTACACATCCCCACCATCCCCCACAATCATAGGGAGTTTTTCCTCGCCACTGTCGCCTTTGGCTTGCTCATTAGGGTTCTGGACCATAGTATTGTTAACCTTTTAAATCCTGTAAAGCGCTTTGTGACAACATGTGTTGTGAAAAGCGCTATACAAATAAACTTTGATTTGATTTGATTTGACATGAATTTGTAGATGACATTTCTCAGGACTACATCCCATCCAGGCACATTGGAGTGTGCAAAGAGGTAACTGGCACTAAACCACCTAGGTAGCTTCATCAACAGTCTCATAGTGTCATTATATGCTACTGTCAGCTTCTGGTAGCTGCTTTTCTTATACCTACACCATAAGTGGGCAGTATACATGGGTGAACAGAAGGCTTTAAACAGAAAGCATTTGACATTAACAGAGCACATGCTGAACTTACGAAGTAGCATGTTAGCCTGGGCATATAATTTACTTCGTTGACTGAACATGTCACGATCATCACTGAGATCATCAGAAATTATATGGCCAAGATACTTAACTTCCTCACAAACCCTAAGTGGGCTATCACCCAGATAGAAAACAGGGAATGTCATCTTGTTATCATCTTTACTCCTCACTATCATGACATTACTCTTCTTTGCATTGAATTTAATGTCAAACTCCAGACCATATTGAGTGCATACCTTAAGCAGTTGCTGCAAACCTGCACTACATGGGCTCACAATGGCCAGATCATCTGCGTACATGAGGTGATTTATCATAGAACCGCCAATTAGGCAGCCTGTGGGACACAAACTCAACTGTACTGATAAGTCATTCATGTAAACATTGAACAAAGCAGGAGATAAAAGCCCGCCTTGGCGGACACCATTAGATACATGAAATGGGGTGGATAATCTTCTCCCCCATTTAACACACATCGTCTGGTGACTGTACCAATACACCAAATGATGACCTTTGGGACACCCCTCTGCAACAATTTCATAAATAACTTAGTATGATTGATCCTGTCAAAGGCCTTAGATGCATCAAGAAAACACATAAAAACAGTAGAGTTCTGGTTCACATAATTGGCAACCATTTCTTTTAACACAAATATACACATATCAGTGCCATGTTTCTTTTAAAATCCGAATTGATTATCTGATGTTAGTAAAAATGCATCAAGTCTTGTGAGAAGGACTCTTTCTAAAACCTTGGAGGGGACACTAGACAATGCTATTGGCCTATAGTTATCAATACTGTTCAGCTTCCCTGCTTTGTCCTTTAGGACTGGAACAAGCAATATGTCCAGAAGAGACTCAGGTAGCACCCCATGGATAAGGAACCCAGTAAAACACATTGCCAATAGAGGACAGAGTTTCTTACTGCCATACTTAAGGTGCTCAGCACAGATTTGATCCATACCACACGCCTTATTATTTTCTAGTGCCGATATCGCCTCAAGAACTTCCTCTGATCTTATTACAAAGTTTTCAGTTGAATCAATGTTATCTACTACAAATGAGTCCTTCCTTATACAATTAAACAGCTCTTGGTAATGCTTACACCATTTTTCAACAATATTTTCAATACCAAGAAAAGACAGAAAATGTCGAAAGTATGGGAGCATTTTAGGTTTGAAAGCAAGAACAATACAGTGACATGTATTCGGTGTAACATAGTCATTGACTATCACAACAGCAGATCTTCAATGCTGCACCATCTTGGCCAAAGACACGCGGAATGGAGCGGTGGAGCCGGGACAGTGTAAATTTTATTTACAACAAATTAATGAGATTAACATTAATGTACCTTAATAACATAACGACAGCTCTGTGGAATGCTGATTTTTAGCAATACTGTCGAAAGTGTGGCTAGTTTAGTACAACGAAGACAAGTTCTTGATAACTTAATACAGGCATTATGTAACAGCGCTGTGGAGTTAAGACGATAAGACGATAAACAATAAATAAATTAAAGATAGCTGAGCTACTTTACCTTAGCAGTTACTTTAGCAGGAAAGAATATGATACTGATATACTATAGTTTTGATACAAGAAATTCTAAGTTGAAAGTAATTGAATTAAATTTATTTACTTGTGGTATTTATTTCTATTTGCATTTACAATTTGGAAATGTATGTTGTGAATTTAAAAATATAACTTATCTAAAAAAGGAAACCGATTGGTCAGTCATTATTAAGGGAAATGTCTTGTTTTCTCTTTTGTATTTTTAATTGCTCCTTAACCAAGCAATTATGTTTTATCCGATTACTCGATTAATCGAATCGATTTTTTCATCGAGTACTCGATGTTTGATAGCTGCAGCCCTACCCACAGCCAATTACCCCTCAGCATTAATTGCCCCAAACAGCTAAATTACCTCTTAACATCAACAACCCCATTAAACTAATAGCCTTCAGCAATATTAAATACATCTGCATTAACTACCCCAATGGCAATAGCCCCTCAACAGTAATTGCCCCACCATAGGTAAATACCCCCTCAACAAAATAATCCACATATAAACAAGCTTTTAACAGTAACTACACAGTAATCTTAATATCCATCAACAACAATAACCCCAACAGGTCAATAACCCCTCAATATCAACTACCCCACAGCCAATTACCCCTCAGCAGTAATTGCCCCAAACAGCTAAATTACCTCTTAACATCAACAACCCCATTAAACTAATAGCCTTCAGCAATATTAAATACATCTGCATTAACTACCCCAATGGCAATAGCCCCTCAACAGTAATTGCCCCACCATAGGTAAATACCCCCTCAACAAAAAAAAAAACACATCGAAACAAGCTTTTAACAGGAACTACACAGTAATCTTAATATCCATCAACAACAATAACCCCAACAGGTCAATAACCCCTCAATGTTACCTACCCCACAGCCAATTACCCCTCAGCAGTAATTGCCCCAAACAGCTAAATGACCTCTTAACTTCAACAACCCCATTAAACTAATAGCCTTCAACAATATCAAATACATCAGCATTAACTACCCCAATGGCAATAGCCCCTCAACAGTAATTACCCCACCACAGGTAAATGCCCCCTCAGCAAAACATTCCACATCCAAACAAGCTTTTAACAGGAACTACACAGTAATCTTAATACCCATCAACAACAAATGACCCCAACAGGTCAATAACCCCTCAATATCAACTACCCCACAGCCAATTACCCCTCAGCAGTAATTGCCCCAAACAGCTATATTACCTATTAACCGCAATAACACCATTAAACTAATAGCCTTCAACAATAACAAATACATCTGCATTAACTACCCCAATGGCAATAGCCCCTCAACAGTAATTGCCCCACCACAGGTAAATACCCCCTCAACAAAACATTCCACATCTAAACAAGCTTTTAACAGGAACTACACAGTAATCTTAATACCCATCAACAACAATAACCCCAACAGGTCAATAACCCCTCAATGTCAACTACCCCACAGCCAATTAGCCCTCAGCAGTAATTACCCCAAACACCTAAACTACCCATTAACCGCAACATAATTTAACAATGATAACATTAAAACAACCTTTAACATTAGGTCATCAACATTCAAAACAGCGTTTCAGCTGCTTTGCAAGCCAACAAAGTTTGTTCACAAACTTTGCCTATCTAATTATGTTTGTTACTCTTAGACATATTTTTGATGTGCTTAAATAAATGCATTTTGAGAGGCATGCAAACTTTGGCTCAATAGCTGGGTTTTGCTGGCCTAATGCAAGTTGACCTGATTCTTCTCAAACACACTTCATCACTATTAATTTTGCCTGTTATCACATAAGTCCATAATTAAACATATCTGCCTGGTGGAGCGGTTTGTGTGTGTGTGTGTGTGTGTGTGTGTGTGTGTGTGTGTGTGTGTGTGTGTGCGTGTGTGTGTGTGTGCGTGTGTGTGTATGTGTGTGTGTGTATGTGTGTGTGTGCATAATTCTGATGCACCAACTTGATAAATATCAGGCTTTTTATTAAAGCTTAATTTGATAAAGCTTTAAGCCTCACTACACCCCCTCAGTGATATTTACTCCAGCCGTGTCCAAAAAAAGGCTATTTGCATAACAAATTTGTTTTCCCAACTCCCATCTAACAAAAGTTTCAGACAACTGAAGTCAACCACCAACAGACTGAAATACAGTTTCTTCCCTCAGGCTGTGAAAGCCACCCCCTCCCACACACAAATACACACCCCTCACCCTATCATCCACCATGCTGAGCAATAACCACCCCCCCTTTTGTACAGATCACTTTAATTAAGTTATCCTGAAGCCAACATGTACAGTGCATCACAAAGTACAAGTAGGATGAGTTTTGCTACTAATTCAAGAACCAAGCCATGCTGGTATTTTACAACAAACATGTCTATTATAAACACACTTTGAATTTTGACCTTGAAACCAGATACTATGAAACTTCAAAACACCTCCTCCCTTACTCAACAAGAAGACAAATCTATGTCACTACCACATACAGTCACTTTAGTCTGAGCCAGTCTTAGATTAGGTTAGATTAGGGTAAGATTTGGCACTCAAAATCAAATTACAGACTGGTTAATCCATCATGAATTATAGGACAGTTATCATGTACACTGAAATAGGTTGTTTTGTGACATGTGTGTGTGGATGGATCTTGGTTTGTTCAACTTTACCAATACAATACTGGACATACTCTGAAGTGTCAAGGACAGTCATCACCAGCGCCCGCTTCTTTTCCAACCTCTGGAAAGACTGCACCTCTGATTCAACTGGGAAGACCGACTGCAAGGAGTTTCCATCATTGCTTGCTTTGCAGAGTAAGCCTATGTAACTCTTAGTTTTGATGTTTTATCAGAATACACTGACTATTAGTTTACACATATTATTGACGAGTATAGCTAAACTACTGTTGCCTGATTATTTGTACAGCCTTGGTAACTGAATAATTGTTTTTTAATTGTATCATCTTCTTTTTACACAATATTTACTCTTTCCTTTTTGAATTAAATACCTGACAAATAACCCAAAGTATTTAAAAACTAAAGCTAAGCATTAAAAAAATTAAAAGTAGCAAACCCTCTTTAAAAACGAATTAAAACTAACTGAATTAGAAAAAAGTCATATAAAATATATAATTTTAATGAACTATAATGAAAAATCCAAAACCTTTAAACTTTGACACATGCTCATTCAAAAATTTTCAAGTGCCCCCCTCTTCTGAAATCTTGTGTCAATGTTCTGTCTTGATTGTGTGTGCGCTGTATTTATTCGCCAAACCCCCTTGTTGTGCCTGGTTTGTGTTCATGTTGGCTGTGTATGTCCATGTCTGCCACGCCCCCACAAAAGTATTTATTCTGCATGAGGTTCAAACTGTACAACGCTAAATTCAAGTCAAATGTATTTATATAGCGCTTTTTACAACACGTTGTAAAAAAGCAGATTTACAATTGTATGGGTCCAGATCCCTAATGAGCAGGCCAGAGGCGACAGTGGCAAGGAAAAACTCCCTATGATGGTGGCGATTAGGAAGAAACTTCAGGAGGACCAAGACTCAAAAGGGAACCCGTGCTCCATTGGGCGGCCAGCTAGCAGAAGTCCGTATTTATAGTCCAAATGTAGTTCTACAGTTATAGTTTTAGTTCTAATTCCACACCAAGTAGTCACAGTCCCTTCAATGCAGATGGTGAGCCTCGGTAGGTGATGGCATCAGCGCATCCACTTGTGGCAATGGCACATCCAACCACGGATCAGCTCATCCACTGGAAAGCCAGACCATTTCCTAGGTGCTTGTATGGAATCGTCTTGGGTAGATGCATGCAAAAAATATATAAAATACAGGTTGAGTATGTGAACATCAATGCTATAATCTATAGCAGCATAACTAAAGGGAGGGGTTCAGAGGTGATCACAGTCATGAGGGCTCACTGAGACATTGCTTTCCAGCCAAATCATTGTCACAACTAGAGTGATTCCATGACATCGCTGGATGATGGCATCAACATATTAGATTACCATTAGTCTCAACGACTGAAGGCTCCCGAGCTCCACACCTTTACAGGTGTGAAGGCTTGATTAAATAGGTTAGTCTTAACCTTAAGATTGGAACTGTGTCAGAATCTCAGATCGGAGCTGGAAGTCTATTCCATAACTGAGGGGCTTTAAAGGAGAAAGCTCTGCCTTTGGCTGTAGTCTTACTAATTTTTGGAGCTAAGAGAAATCCTGCATTTTGGCAGCGTAAAAGGTATGCAATGTGTTCTGGATCTGGACCCATACAATTGTAAAGCTGCTTTGTGACAACATGCATTGTAAAACGCGCTATATAAATAAATTTGACTTTGACTTTGACTTATGCCTGCGTGCCCCTTCTAATGATATTTTGAAGGGTTCGATATGTGTCTATTAACAAAATCACAGAAAATTCTGACCAATCAGATTCATGATTTCCACTAAGGGGCAGGCTCCTGGCTGTCTGACCCCTTCTCGGCATTCTCAAGAAAGTGCTACGCACTCACTCACGGTCACTAAGCTCAAGCTAATTTAGCTGGGTAGCTAACTTCAAATGGCGAATGCACATGAGGGAGCTATTGTGTCGTACCTAATTGAAAAGCCTTTTTCAAGGCTACCGTTCAACGAAAAACTCAATAATTAAATAAAAAATAAAACAATAATTCAGCGAGGTAGGCCAACTCCAACTCCAATTATTTGACTGCCCTGGCATACTGTATGCATACAAAATCCGCAATGTGTTTGTTGAATGAATGGAGTTTCGGAACACATTTCTCAGAAAATTAAGCTATGATAAATGGGAAAATGTTGTGCTCTTTCGTCTATGCCACTTTTGTTTTTTTATTTTCAGCTGCATTTGTGGGTTATTTGTATTTTGAAATTCATACTGTTTTTGTGTAGCAGAAGGGGTACTCGGTGAACTCACGGCACGTCACTGGTTTAATACCTTAATAAAGTGATTTCCTTTCCACTTATTACTAATAGTGGTCAACACATATATGAATTCTTATGTAAATGATTACAGAATGACCAAATATAAATTTTGCCCCGACAATCTCTATTCCTATATTACAGCATTTGCAATGCAATAAACATCATATTTAGAAAGAATTTCTCCAGCTTGCAGCTATGTGGTCAATGCGATGCAAAACATTGCATTGTATATCTTCATGAACTGAACAGGTTCATTATATAATTATATTATGTCCTCCACGTTGCATTTTTAGATTTTTTATATAAAAGGATATTACATACTGTATACAGTATTTGTATTTGTATTGTGCAGAACTGAGTTAAGTATATTAATCTGACCCTCTAAAACCATTCCAATTTTCAGTAAAAAAGCTCAGGCAGCATTGAATGTAATAAAACTTCTAATCTAATAATCCTGTCAGATTAATTAAATAATCAGATTTATTAGGTTCATTCATGTAGTTAAACATATTACTCATTTTCATTACTAGTAAAGGTATATCTTACAGAGTCAATATTATTGTGGTCCTTAAAGTCATTTTGAAGTAAATTTAGAATTTTTGTTCATCACATGACAAACTTTCATGTATGCTTGTGTTCTCTGCTGTTAATTAGTGTACATCCATTTGTGTCGAGCTCTAATCATCACTTCCATAATCCTGGGGTTGTTTGGAGACATTCTGGCCTTAGTAGGAATGAAGTGTACCAAACTCGGAGGGTCTGAGATTGTGAATGCAAGAGTTACTGTTGCAGCAGGGATTAATTATCTTGCATCAGGTAAATATCTGACTTCAAATTCAGGAAATTATTGTGATGAAAATCTTATGATGTTTCTGATTGTTACTTTTTGGCCCTTTAGGTTTTTGTGCTATGTTCGCTTTCAGCTGGTATGGAAATAAGGTTATTTCAGAGTTTCAGGATCCCAACCACCGAACACAAAAGTAAGAAATATATTTTTGAACATTTGGACAGTGGATAATGTTGTGGTTAATGCAGACAACCTGTACTTAGAAGGCCAAGAATTGATTTATAGGTCAGGCAAATCTCCAATAACACCAAAAACAACCCGTGTAGGTTTCTGTGGTACAGTCCCCCATGAGCCTTTGTTCTTGTCTGTTTGTTGTGCTGTTGTGGTTGTTGTTGCCACGCTCCCTTGTTGACTTTCATTCTGTTATCTGTATCACCTGCTTCTTGTTGTCTCTGGTACCGTATGATGGCAGCCAAATAACAGTAATATTCTTTGACTGAAGTATGAGATTACAGAACAGACAGGAAAACAGGTTTTCACATTGCCAAGTTCTCTGCAGTTACCTTTATTAAACATTTCGACTTTGAATACTTAACACTTTTGTGTATTACTACTGTATACCCAATGTTTTCATATAACACGCCTTACTTCCACAAAGATACAAAAGTACGGAATGCAGTGTCTGACAAACTTCTTTTACAATCTTTAATCATTTAGCTATTATGTTAGCTACGGGCTGAAATTGCAAATATGCATTTACTGCGTACAACACAGAGGTATCAAAATAGTTTAACATCATTCTGCAAAGTATTTTAATGAGTCGGCTACTGCATTTACACACAACATAAACGTAAAATGAAGTTGTTTGAATGCAGAGTTAAATGAAACAGTAAATATAGGCGTAAATATATATATATAGGGTGACACTAAAATTGATGTAAACACTTCTGTTTACACTATACACAAATTATATGCTTATTGGTATCTCTCATAAAAGACCCTAACGCTGACGATAAAAGCATCAGTCCAAACTATCTCATAACCAGTTACATGACCAGCCAAACACACCACTCAGTATCACCCAATGACCAGGTGGAGTCCACTGCTCAAGACACCATAAGGCACTGCTTCTCTCTCTGAGCAAGCTTTTATAAGTTTTTACTACTGCTAACATGCATTTCCCAATACTTGAGATACATTTTCAAAACTCTAAACACAGCAACACATTTATCTCATACAAATAGCCAAATAGTTAATATCCTGTTCAAAAGCACATTTTCTTAACTAAATAACAACTCTGCATTTCACAACGCAAACAATGTTTTCTCTTTATACACCAACTTTGTTAAAACACAGCAAACCTGGTTCAGTATCCAATCATTCTTTCAAACACTAGCACAGATTCTCTATTCGAGATGAACATAGTCAATCACTGCACAACCACTGTAAACATATGATGGCAATACAGAAACAATATTACATGTAATATTTTACTCTCTCCCAGCAAACAACAGACATTTTACAGTAACATCTGTTGTTTTCTTAGTCTTGTCTTTCTTAGTTCATTTTTACTGTAATCCGCTTCATTTGGACTTTTTTTTTCAAATGTGTGCATTTTTGGCAACATACTGTCTACACAAGGAGTGATATTTACTGTTAGGTACTTTATGGAATGTAGATTAGACAAAAAAAGGAGTCAGTAACAGTTTTGCAGTAAAGGGTATATTTTACTGTATTAGGCACATTACTGTAAATTGTGGCCTAACTAAAAAAATAATTACCGTAATTATAAACATAATTAGCCATGGTCCCATATGTGTAAAAATACACATAAACAAAAAAAGCCACACAAGGGGAAAAAACAGAATACAAAACTGAACAGACTTGTTATGTGTAATGTAAGTGGTCTTCAGCAGTTGTCCACATGTTTTCATCCTCATCACATCTGATTTTGGCCCTTGCCATGCACCTGTGATAGAAAAGCTTGGTATGCCTTATTCACCCCTGGCAGTCTTAAGCTGAAATGTCTCTGCAGCCGGGATCCATTGCATCCAGGAGGGACATTTGGTCATGGGGCCGATGATCATACACCTTCAACCTCCAGACTGAAAAAAGTTCCTTAGTGGTGTTGAGGAAAGGTGAGATGGGCGGGAGGAAAAGGGACATCACTCTTGGATGGTCTATAAACCAATTTGTGATGACTTTAGAATGACAAAATGCTACATTGTCACATCACAAATGTCCTCGTGTTTCCTCCGACCTATTCCATTTCTGCTTCTGGAACCAGTTGTTGGTAGAGTTCATTCAAAAATGAAAGAAGGAGGTCACTGTTATAGGGACCAATCTGGCATTTGTGAAGGACCAAACCAGCACTTGAGATTGCAGGAGAAATTGTTATATTTGCTCCTCTCTGACCCAGTACATTACTGTACTTCATTTTATTTCATTGATCTATAAGTGCAAAAAATATGTATTACAGTAATAGCTTTTCAGCTGCCTTTGTTTTTGCAGAACTTTGCATTTTATACAGTATTTAAGGTTTTGAACCTTAGGTTTTAATTTTGACATGCTGTGTGCAAGCAATTGTAAATAAGGCAAAAATGATCCAGAATTTTGTTATTGGATAACCTTGTGTGTATAGAAAATTTAAGCATTATAGAAACATGTAAATTGACTGCATTTTGGGCAAAAACAACATGAAATATACTAATTGTATAGCCACTGAAAACTGATTTTGTGTCTACTGTGTTTAGAGTTTTGAAAATGTGACTACAGATTGTACAAACACATTTTAGCAGTCGTAAAAAACTGTAAAGACCCGCCATCCAATCTCGTCCTGTGCCATGAAGTCACATGACACTCTTAGTCTGCCTCATATTCATCAGGAACAGACATGCCTTCTCCTATCTCTTCTTCAACTAATACACCCTCACCTTCATTGAACTTTACATATACATTTACTGTCATTAACCCTACTATTATGTTAGACGGTGTAAACTGTTCCTACTGTCTCGGGTCAAGCTTGACCCAAATTAAATCGGCCTGAAAATTCTCAAAAATAATATCATCCAATGTTATTTCTCACCTCATAGACAACTTAGTATGTATTTACATCAATGTAAAGACCAATGTTATTCAATGTTATTTTGTTGGTTCCATTCACTTTTCATCTCACAATATAACACTTGTTTTCATAAACAAAACTTGACTTTCACTATAGTGAATTCCCTATAGTAAAGAAAAGGAGAAAGGGGTCGAATAGTCTAATATCTTGTCAAGTCAAGTCAAAGGTATTTATATAGTGCTTTTTACAACACGTCACAAAGCATGGGTACAGACCCCTAATGAGCAAGCCAGGGGCAACAGTGGCAAGGAAAAACCACTGTTTTTTAGAGTCTAATTGACTAAGCCCTTTTATTATGTTGCAGGTCATTTTGATCCATTTCAATTTTTGTGTTAACCAAAGTGCAGGTTATCCTTACTTTTTTTCCATGATATTTAAACTTCTGTGTAAAATCTGGACACTTTGATGTGTTGTGGTGTGTTTGTACAGGTTTTGTATACAAAGATGATGTTGCGGGTCATTTTGACCCAGACACAAACTATCTGCTCAAATCTAAGATAAACGTGTCTCTTTGATCTACATTGTTGCTCCAGACAATTTACAGCTGATGATGTTTTATCACAGCTTCTGAACTGAGATAGTGATGTAGAGGAAGAGATTTCTGAGATGGTGGATCCTTCTGAGCCAGATGACAATGCTATTGATGATCCAGATTATAAAGTTCTTATAGGTTTATCTTCAATTTTGGCTATTTTCAATGGATTTACAAAATATGGGTCAAAATTACCCGTAACATAATAAATTTTCTCACCATAATACAAGGGCTAACCTGGATTGAGGAAGGCCTCAGGCATCCACCGCATCGTCATGTACATGGGGTTCCTTCAACCTTCGAAAACTGTACAGAATTTAGTCGCCTTTCATTAACGGCCTGTTGTGTCGAACGGTGCATGTGTCCCCAAAAGGGGAGAAGCACGTGCAGGTAGTGATTCCTCCATTTCTGGTGTCTCAGTTGCTCCAACATCTACATGGGGGGCCTGTTTCCCCTATACCATGACCGCGTGCGCCTATGGGCGGGTAACCTGTCAGTCGGCCCCTGCAAAGGGTGGCTACAGACATTCTAGAGCTGCCAGTTATGTCGAAGGGTAATAGGTATGTTCTGGTGGTGAAGGACTACACCAACTTTGTGAATCTGTACGCCCTTCAAAATCAGACAGCATAGTCAGTGGCTCAGTGTCTGTTTGATGACTATGTTCTGTTGCACAGTGTTCCGGAGACCTTACACAGTGATCAGGGTCGTCGGTTTGAGGCAGAGGTGATTCAAGGGACCTGCTGGTTGTTGGGGATTAGGAAAACTCACACAACGGCCTATAATCCCCAGTCAGATGGCATAGTGGACGCCACAACAGAACATTAATTGATCAGTTAGCTAAACAGCTGCAGTCCTGTGGGGGCGAGTGGGATGACTTTTTGAAACAGACTGCATTTGCTTACAACACGTCCAGGCACAGCAGCACCCAGTTCAGCGCCTACTTCCTCATGCATGGCCATGAAGCTCAGGTTCCTGTTGGTGTGCTTGTGCCTACCAGTGTTTTGGGGTCTTACACCCAGTTTGTGTCCTCTCTGGTACGACAGCTGGAGATGGCTTTTGGGATGGCTAGACTCAATTGGCCGAGGCTAGAGAATGGCAAAAGTTATACTATGATGAGGGGGTTTGGCATCCATACGTATGTTGTGGGCAGGTTAGTTTGGTTGAGCAACCCCACAGAGGGTCGAATGAAGTTGGCGCCGCACTGGTGAGTCCCTTATCAGGTTCAGCATTCAGGGGATGAAAATGCCCTCACCTACTACATCAGTAATTTGAGGGACCCAGGGGAGCATGTTCAGGTAGTTCACCACAACAGGCTGAAGCCATATACATTGTCCTTGCCCTCAAGACCATCTTTTCCATGTCTTGCTTCTCAGATGGCATATAGTCCTCCTATACGGCTGGATATTCCAGTTTTAAGTACTGGGGAGAGAACTGACTTTTCTGATGCATTGGAGGGGAATCTGGGATTATCAGAGTCTGCAAGGAATGCCAAAAAAAAACAACTGAGTACTTGGGCAAACGCAAATTGCACTACTTAGTCTTATGGTGTGGTTCATGAGGGCAGTAGTCCATTGTTAGTTTGGGGACTTTAAAATATTCAATTTGGTCATATTATTGACATTGTTTGAAAGGATTATTTTATTTATTTATTTATTTTTGCTGTATCGGTCATTATGGAAAAGGGTGGTATAGACAGTTCACCTAGCAAATGTCCTGCAGGGAGAGGAAGAGGCACTCTTGCATTTAGTGGCATGTTAAGCCCTGGTAGTTATCATGAATCTGATACTTACAATGCTGGAAAAAGATTCTCCACTTCCATAACTGAAAATATGCCTCCACTTGAATTTGATGTTGTGAATATCACAGTGGCAATGAACAATGAAAACACTGATGCTGTTGGGAGAAATCTGATGTACAACAGAGCATCAGATACTGTCAATTCTGAACAAGGTTGTCAACAGTGCCATCATTCTAGTCAGTGTGGTGTTACAACCATAGATGCCTTCAAACTTAACCTTGTTTTGAAAGCTGAGAGGATGACTCCTTGTTTCTTTCGAGGGGACAGTTCAGATAAGTACTCTATCCATGAATGGGAAGAACTAATGAGAGTTTACCTTAAAAAGGGTGAATGCAAACACCAGGAACTTACTAATGAGCTAGTTGACAAACTTCTTGGCCGTGCAAGAGACGTAGTTAGAGTGTGGCTACGCAGTAATAAAGCCGTCTCTGATGCTGGTGACATAGATGCAATATTTCATGTTCTAAGACAACATTTTGGTGCTGTTGTTTCTTCTGGAATGCCCCTAGCTGATTTTTATTCCACAAAGCCATACGCTACTGAGGCTCCACTTGATTATTGGATACGGTTAAATAAAGCAGCTGAATTGGCTGAGCAACATCTCAAAAGTGAGGGCAGAACTATGTCAAATCAGAGTATGGAGTTAGCTGTTATGTTCATCAGAAATTGTCCTGATAAAGACCTTTCCTTGTCATTCTTGAGCAAACCTCAGCGCGAGTGGACAGCACATGAAGTACAGGAACGACTGGATGAGTTTCTACGGGACAGAAGAGCATGTGGGGATCCAGTGTATCAGCATGCAGTCAATACATCTGTCCTGAAAATAGCAAGTACTGTGTCTTCTGCTGTGTCTGAAGGTGGGTGTCAGTCAGAGTTGGCATCACCTGAAGGAAATACTTTGGATAAGCTACTGAACATGTTCCAGTGTTATGCTCCAGGACATACACGAGACGCATGTCAAAATAACCCACAAGCACATAGCCCTAGAACAGAGAGACCACCCCAGGGAAACTAGATGGCCCCCATTTGGAGGAGGGCAATGGTGGGCATCTCAATGTTTCCTCCAGTAATGATGATATCGAAACTGTTTATTTGCTCATCTGTGAGACAATGCCAAAGACCAGCACGGTTATTATGCAGAACACGATGAGAGCAAACCAAAGTGACAGCCTGTTTTACTCTACTATCCTGGTTCAAGATAAACTTGAAATGAAAGTGATGCTTGACACTGGATCTATGGCTACTACTCTCAGTTCAGATGTTGTTAATCATCTCAAAGAAGCAGGTGTAATGCCAGATAGTGTCATGGTCCCGAGTGACATTATTCTTGTGGGCTGTGGGGGAAAACAGACCTATCCTGCTGGAATGTGTGACTTGAAATTGGAGGTCTACAGATTAAAGTTTGTGGTCCCTTTGTTGATTGTTGAGGGACAGATTGACCCATTGATTCTGGGAACAAATGTACTGAAGCCCCTAATCAAACATTTTAAATCCAATGATGGATTCTGGCGAGTGGCTAACCGTCCTGATGTAGCATGTTCAGAAGATAGTAGCCAATTTCTTCAGCTTATGTGCAATGTGGAGAGATGGAGAGGGAGTGCTATCCCTGACAAAGTTGGAACCTTGAAGCTCAAATCTGCAATAACTCTATTACCTATGACTGAACATTTGGTTTGGGGCCGTCTAGCAGCGAGAACTGAAGTTTCAGCTGGCAGTACGGTCATAGTGGAGCCATGCACTTCCCGATGTGTGAACAAAAGTGTCATAGTTGGGCGAGTGGTGACACCTCTATGGGGTGATGGCTGGCTTCCTGTTAAACTTGTCAATCCATCCACCAATGAAATAACATTACGCCGGAATGCTAAGATAGCTGATGTACATGCATGTGTGGCTCTGGAGGACTTTGATGATGACATTTACGGAGAGACTACAATGTATCAGAATGTGGGGAGAACTCGTAACACAACTTTATGTGGCAGTCTCACAGCTAAGAGCATGAACAGTGACTTTGGCACCAGGGATTGTAAATTGACCAGGCTGGGCCTACATGAAATACCCATTGATGGCTGCCAAGTGTCTTTGTATTGGAAGGAAAGGCTTGTTGATCTAATTGAAACATATGAGTCTGTCTTTTCTAGGAATAACTTGGACATTGATAAAGCAGAGGGGTTTTGTCATCGAATAAGGCTGACGGATGAGCGACCCTTTCGGTTGCCATATCGGAGGTTGGCTCCTAGTCATTACCACAAACTGAAAGAAACACTAGATGAAATGGAGGAAAAGGAAATTATTCGGAAATCACCCAGTGAGTATGCTTCCCCATTGGTCTTGGTGTGAAAAAAAAATGGTGACCTAAGAATCTGCACAGATTTTCGCTGGCTAAATGCCCGTACCATCAAGGACGCCCATCCACTCCCACACCAGACTGATGTCCTAGCAGCACTTGGCGGAAACATGTTTTTTAGCACAATGGATTTGACCTCTGGATATTATAACATACCTCTGCATGAGGATGACAAGAAATATACTGCCTTCTCCTCCCCTCTAGGACTTCATGAATATAACCGTCTGCCTCAGGGGTTATGCAATAGTCCTGCTACATTCATGCGAATGATGCTTACAATATTTGGTGATCAGAATTTCCTAAGCGTCCTTTGTTATCTGGATGATTTGTTGGTTTTTGCCAAATCTGAAGAAGAGAGTTTAACACGGCTTGAAATAGTGTTTCAAAGACTAAAAGAACACAACATAAAATGATCTCCTGGCAAATGGCAATTTCTAAGAAAATCTGTTAAGTTTCTGGGACACATGATTTCCTATGAGGGTGTTTCAAGCAATCCTGATAAGGTAAAACTCTATTACTAGAGTTTCTGAATCTGATCTAATGGAGCTTGATGGTGTTACTCCATCTGCTAAGAAGATACGTTCATTTCTTGGCATGGTAGTGTACTACCAACACTTAATTGGAAATTGTTCTGTGCTCGCCAAGCCACTTACTTACCTCTGGCAGTAAGAAACCTCGTAGAGCGAAAGGGAAGAAACCAGTAAAGACTGTAAGGAAGCTTCACCCTAGTGATTGGACACCTGAGTGTAAACAAGCTGTTGAGAAGTTGAAAGCAGCTCTTATTGATTCGGTGCTCCTAGCTCATCCTGATTTCAGCAAACCATTCCTTCTTTCCATTGATGCATCCACCAGTGGATTAGGTGCTGTGTTGTCGCAGATTCAGCCAGGTGATGAGAGAGCGAGACCCATTGCATTTGCCAGCAAATCTCTTAACCATCCTCAGTCTAAATATCCTGCCCATTGATTGGAGTTCTTTGCTATGAAATGGGCCATCTGCGATAAGTTTAGCCATTGGCTGCGTGGACACAAGTTCACTGTCTGGACTGACAACAACCCACTAACACACATCCTGACCAAGCCAAAACTGGATGCTTGCGAGCAGTGCTGGGTGGCAAAATTAGCACCGTTTAATTTTGACATCTTATACATTCCGGGACCCAAGAACGTGGTGGCAGATGCCCTCCATCGACTGACCAGAACTCCTTACACAGTCCTGTTGGAAGAAGCCAAGGACCTTCACACGGGAGATGTCCAGAACATGTTCTGCATGTCTACAGAACCATTTGAGGAGCGAGAGAGGGAATCCAGTTCTGAACCTCAGATGATTGTGCTGAATGAGTCCCATGCCAACCAAGGGACATTCGTGAGTGGAGCATTGTGTGCTGATGAAGTCTCTGCTGTGCTAGAAGCACATCGTTCTTGGTCCGATGGTGCAACCATTAGAGCTGTTGCTCATTCTCAGTTCTTGAAATCTCTGACTATGACAGGAGAGAATCCCTTGCCTGTTTTCTCTCATGATGAGCTTTATGAGAAACAGTCCCAGGATCCCGTTATTAGCAGAGTAAGATTCTTTGTGGACAGAGGTCGACGTCCAACGAGACGAGAGAGAACCTATGAATCACATGAAACGCTGAAAACATTGAGACAGTGGGGGAAACTTACTACACGGCTGGGAATTTTGTACAGAATCTCCAAACATCCGGTCACCAAACAGAAGTCCTTTCAGTATGTTGTTCCTGAGGTGCTAGGGCATTCATGATGAAACTGGGCACCAAGGCCAGCAGCTTTCTGTGTGGTTGGCCAGGCAGAGATTCTTTTGGTGCTCTCTGGAGAGGGATGTTAAGACATACGTGCATAACTGTAAGAGGTGCATCATCAGCAAAGCACCGGAACCCGAGGCCAGAGCCCCTTTGGTATCTATTGTGACTTCAGCCCCACTAGAATTGGTCTGCATTGACTTCTGGTCAGCAGAAGATTCAAACAACAAGTCAGTGGACGTGCTTGTACTCTCCGACCACTTCACCAAACTAGCTTGTGCATATGCATGCCCAAATCAATCAGCTAAAACAGTTGCTCATGTTCTTTGGAACAATTTCTTCTGCATATATGGCTTTCCTAGGTGCATCCACTCCGACCAGGGTGCACAATTTGAAAGTTAATTGATTGCCGAGTTGCTCCAACTGGCAGGGGTTGACAAATCTCATACCACCCCATACCACCCAATGGGAAACGGACAGGCAGAAAGAATGAATCGCACACTTGGCAACATGATTCGTGCACTTCCTCCTCGGTCGAAGGCAAAGTGGCCTCAGATGCTTAATGCTTTAACATTTGCATACAACTGCACGATTCATGAAACCACTGGGCAAGCTCCCTTCTTTCTTATGTTTGGCCGAACCACTAGGTTACCTGTTGATCTAATGTTTGAGAATGTTCTTTTGGATGGGGAACAGACAAATCTTGAGAAGTATGTGCAGTCCCTTGGAGAGAATCTTAAGGAGGCCATGACTCTGGCACAGAAGCATGCGTGTAAGCAACAGCAAAAACAAGCAGAAATCTAACTGGAATGTGAGGGGTCATACCCTGGATGTTGGTGACAAGGTTCTGCTTGCTAACAAAGGGGAACGAGGTAAAAAGAAACTTGCTGATTGTTGGGAAAGCACGGTGTATCTGGTAGTAGCTAAGAATTCCTCTTTGAACACATACCAAATCAGAGCACCGACAGGCAAAGTAAAAACAGTACACAGAAATCTCGTCATGCCTGTGAACTTTCTGCCACTGCAAGATGAAAATGAGACAGACGGACAGCTGTCATTCACAGGTGGAATCAGACTGATGTTTGTTCTGAGGATTTGAGTCAGGAGAATCTGTCAACAGAGCGGATTGCTCGATGGATCACAGAACTTCCAGCAGATTCAAATTGCAGAGAAACTATTGACAACTGTGATAATGAACAGCTCAGCGTTGGAGACCATCTATCAGTTGATGCCGTGTCTTGTGAAGCGGATCTTGTGGCACTAGACCTTCCTCAGAATTCCAAAGATGTCTGTGATGAAAAGCTGGCTCTTACTGAAGATGAAGACGTCCAGAAATCGCTAGATGTGTTGAAAGCGAATCAGGAGGACTTGTCTCATGTAGAGAGTGCAATTTTGTGTGACTTTGCTGCAGAAGGTCCTTTGAGAAATAAAGGGGATAAAGCATCTTTAAATGATGTTGCCGCTGCTTGTGCTACATCAAACACTATACAAGATGGTGCTCGTACTAGACGGGGTAGGCTTGTTAAACCTGTCAATAGGCTCATCCAGACAATTTCAACACAGTTTGTGGGGAAACTTTTTGGAAGATCAAAGTAGCTTAGGCTATAGGATTCTGCTAACTATTTGGATCTCTTGTGACTACAAATCACTATTTATGTTACACATTTAACATGTTCATCTTGTTGATTTTTTTTTCATACTCCCCAAAAAGGAAATAGTAGACTTTGCTTTACGAGGTCTGAGGAATGGACCATTGTTTAGTAATCTGGAGTGTAATTCAGATATAGGATGTGTATTCGGCATATCCTCTATGGATAGCTGTGGGAGTAGCTAACCCATAGCCATCTTAGTCCTTTATTGGACAGCTTCAGAGCTGATAGACTTTTCAAGTCTGATGTTATAGGATTTCACCTGATTACTTGTTAGCTTAAGTGAAGTGCTGAACTAGACAATTCTTTTATTGGGATTTATTAAGGATATTACAATTCGTGGTTCTGTTTAGGAATCTACATCTGATTCAGTTCTATATTTTTTTATATCTATATATTTTTATTATACTTGTTCTGTGTATGGAAAAATCCAGTGAATTCAGCGGGGGTGAATGTAGCGAAATAATATGGTTTCACTGTATTTTTACCAATTGTTTAATTTATTTAAAGACTACTGCTACACTGAATTCGCCAATAAAACACAGGAGACTCATATTTTGAAGGAGTAATCTTGGAGGTGGTGCGTCCAGAGACTCAAATACCGTTAAAGTATCAGCTTCGCCCTCTTTTGTTTTATATGCTGATGCGCGAGGTAGTCTCTTCCATTTCTCCTGCCTATTGATATTCATAAGACCTATATATATATATATATATATATATATATATATATATATATATATGAGCAAGAAATAAATATACAATTAAATAAGCCCTTAAAGCAGAGTAATATTTATGTACTTTATAATTATTAAAAAATATTTTATGGCGATTTTAAATTCAGTACAGCATGGCCTGTTGTAAACCACAGACACACTAGACATGTTAGTGTTTCGAGGTTCTTCATTGTGTATTGCACAAAATGTTTTACACGTTTAATAGCATTTGTAGTGTTGCAAGTTGATGTATATGTAGATCATATAGAGCTAAAAGCATTGGTTGTAATCGGCAGGTAGATCAGCGGGGCGATAGCCGCAGGTCTCGTGTTTTTTCTGCTCTTCTGTATCTTGTGCAGGTATGCAATGTGCTCTGTACTGGTTATTATTTTTCTCTTAATTCATTGTAATATCACTATACAACACGGTAAATGGTTTCAAATCACGTGCCTGTTTAATGTGTATTTAGCAGTAGCATTAGCCCTTGCTTCGCGCGCTCTTTTGTTTTATATGCTGATGCGTGAGGTAGATCAGCGGGGCGATTGCCGCCGGTCTCATGTTTTTTCTGCTCTTCTGTATCTTGTGCAGAATAAACGGATGCAGATTCCGTCATGGTCCTGTCATGTCTCTTTAAAACACAACGCAGAGTCGGGCTAGGAAAAGAGCCCTGGTTACATTTACAACCCAGATGGCTTGTTGTTTTGCTCATGTCCTTGTCAAAGACAAACATTCACAAATCATGGCAAGTGAGGTGTTAATCTTATCAGCTTCTAGTGAACTACTTGTTAGAACAGTATCAATCACTTTGAAAGTGTCAGCTTGTCACTGTCGGGGCTTCTTGGTTGGCCCACTACCCCTCTCCCTTTCATATGCCAGGCAGAGGTGAGAAAAGCTGTCATTCAAAGTAACCAGCTCACTCCAGTCCAATAAAAACGACAGAATTCAAGAGTAGACAGATGAAGCTTTGTAATTCGAGGAAAGATGACATAACACTGCTGCGATGTTGCTGAAAAGTCGAGAATTGTTTGTTGTTCTCAGCAAAGGAGAGGATTGCACAATTTTTTGCAATGAAGTAAGCAAGCAAATAAAGGTATTTACCAACATTTTCTCTACTCTGTTAGGGCGTACTCACACTAGGGTCTGTGATCCGGGCCCGGGCACGGTTCCCTGCCAAAGCACGGTTCGTTTGGCTAGTGTGATCACTCCAACCATGCCTGGGCCCGGATCAGTTAACCGTGCTTGGGCCTGCTTGAAGAGGTGGGCCAGGGCACGATTCATGTGGACTCGGGCACGGTTCACTTCTAGTGTGAGCGCTATCCGTGCCCGGGCCCGCTTGATGCCTCGTCTGATTGGTTCATTTTGCTGGAACTCAAACGTCAGTGATGCGACGCTCACGTTAAACAGTCATAGCGGCAAAGCGATTAGCAGACAATCGTTGTGTTAAATTATCGATAAATCTGTGCTTGCACCGTGTTTCTGCACTCCCAAAACGACTCCAAAAATACAATAAAAAGAGAATCGTGCACTCCATAGTGTTATGTGAGCGCGCTTTTATTCCAAATAAAGTCACGTTGTGATGACGTAAGCGTGCTCGGGCCGGCTTGATGAAGCCAGTGTGAGTGCAGGCCAGAGGGGGAGTGGGGAGGGGGGATAACCGGGCCCCAGCACGGAACCAGCAAACCGTTCCTAGTGTGAGTACGCCCTTAGAGAGTGATATTGAAGCTTTGATAGTAAATACATTTTAGGTGACAAAACATGGTCATCTTACGTCGTTAACCTGCCATTTAAACGGACATTTAAAGAGACATTTTAAGGAGACTTGTGGTCCATGTGTTTTCAACAACAACTTCAAAGCTGGATTTCTGGTGATTGGCTGCATGTAGACAGCTAAAAATTACGTTCTTCCCAACAAGTTTAGATATTACAAGTATTTGCACAGCAGAGTGGGCCAGCCAGTAGGTTTAAGAGAACTAAGGAATTGTTTTGCGCTGTGGTTCATAACAGGATGGCTTCATAGTTGTTAATAAAGTATCTGGTTTTATGTGCTTTGCGACCTTTATGTATGTGTTAAGTTTTTATTCTGTGATTAATTATTATTAATCAATTAAATTAATATCTAATTATTATCAATTAAACATTGAAGGTCTTCAGTGATATTTGTTGGCTGTGTTTTCTTGGGGGAGGGTGCAACTTGCTCTGGAGATATGGTAATGTTTTAGTAGTCTTAGTAGTCACGCTAGTCGCTCGAATAAAAGGTGCTCTCTCAAATCCAGTAGACACCAATATCGGTTCACCACAAGGAGACGCGCTAAGTCCAGTTCTATTCGCCATCTATCTAGAACTTGCACTCAGACAACTGCGTTCAGCATGTCCACGTCTCAAAGAAGATGAAGCACTACCAGAAGAAATCGAGTACGCAGATGATACAGACTTCATCAGTAGCAACAAAGCCTACATTGACAAAATTGAAGCAACAGCACCAGGCATCCTTGCACAATGGAATCTCACGATGAACCAGGATAAAACAGAACATACAGTCCTGAGACGGGAGAAAAAAAAGAGAATGAAAACTGGCGAAAAGTCAAGAAATTAGGCACTCTGCTAGGTGATTATGAAGAAATGCAGAGACGCAAACAACTTGCAACTTCATCCATGAAAAGTATGTGGAGGTTGTGGAGCAATAAGCACAACAAGATCAGCTTAAATAAGAAGATCCAGCTCTACAATACATACATCACACCAATTCTCACATACAATGCAAGTACATGGGCCTTAACCAAGCTAGAAATGGAAGAATTCAACATATTCCATAGAAAACAACTGAGATCGGTAATAGGGGTATATTACCCGAATAGAATCTCCAACATCAAGCTCTACGAGACTTGTCAAACTGATAAAATCTCGAAGACAATTAAAAGTGCCAGATGGAGAATGCTTGGTCATGTACTAAGAATGGAAGATAAGATCCCAGCTAAAGCTACAATGATAAACTATTTTCGAGAGGTAAAGAAAAGAGATGGTTTTAGAGGTGCCCCAAGAATGACACTAGCGACAATCATCAACAACGACCTCAAGGAAATAACGAGCAGCATAATCACGCCAGCAATATCACAATTGCCAAAACAACTGAAGACAATTGACGACTTGAGAATGCTTGAAAAACAGGCACGCCAAAGAAAGGATTGGAAAGAAATCATGCGAGACATGCAAGTTCTCGAGTAGTACCAAATACAACTGTATCGCTACTAGCTGGTTGTATGTTGGCTGTTAGAGAACGAACGCAATTATTATTATTAGTAGTAGTAGTAGTCTTCTCATCCATACTCCATACTCCAACCATAAGGGAACATCAGAGTCTAGGGAGTAGGGCCTAGGTGGCATAGTTGAGTAAAAGATTGGCAGTCTTCCAGAGTGTGATGGCCACATGCTACACAGGTGCCAATGAAGTGAAGAAATTCAGTCATTACATTTCTTCTTTTACCCAGGAAAGGTACTATCAAATGCAACACAATATTGAATAAGGAATTCAATAGTTCCAAAGCAGCTTCGATGCGAGAGACCAGAGTTAATATAAGAATCCAAAGTGGAACCTAATTGTGACGGGCAGTGTGAGCAACTAAAAAGGAAACGATCACGCCAAGTCTCAGGGAAAGAGGATGGTTTAATAGAAAGTGCGCAAACCAAATACCCGTGACAGATCCAGATTAAGGAAATAATAACCAGCAGTCAACTGGTACAAAGACAAGACAAATATAGACGAACAAACGACCCTCAGGTGAGACGGATCACGGGTCCCGCCCACCTGAGGGACGAACATCACGTGACCAAAAACAGGACATCTGCCGCTTTAAACGGGGGCGACCGGCAGGCCACCCCCCCCCCCCCCCCCCCCCCCCCACAACATGACACTAATTATAAAATATCTTGCAACAAGTAAATTTGGAATGTCTTAAAGATGCTGCAAAAACAAGCTCTATGGCCACAAAATGTTCTATCAATTATGTTTTCTGTTTTTACAGGTTTGAACTAGGATCAGCATTATTTATTGGATGGGGTGGTTCTGCACTTCTCATGGTTGGAGGACTCCTATACAACATCTTTGCAGTAATGGAGGGCTGCCAGTCAAGGTATAACTCTTGACACTATATAAAGAGGGTGGAGTGTATGCTGACTAGTTGTTGGCCGTTTACGGCGTTAATGGCATGAAAGTCAGTGAAATATAGTTCATTGTCAACATTTCAGTCCTAATTACAGTTTCAGTTTGTCATAAGCCCTCAGATCATTGTACATTTGCATTTGTAGAAACTGGCATTTGTTGTAACCACCACTTGCCTTAAAAACAGCATATATGCATATATTTTTTTTAGGGGTTGGACGCAATTTAAAAAAATTAATCGAATTAATTGCAAGCTTTGTAATTAATTAATCAAAATTAATCGCATTTCAGTATTTAACATGAGAAATATTAATTTGAGTTTGAATGATGAATTAATCAATGAACATAAGCATAAACTTCAAAATCTTGTTTATTTTTCCACCACTCTACTACATAGACCAATAGATGAGTGCAGAAAACAGAGCAGTTTTCAGAACACTGGAAATTCTGACCAAAATGTTTTAATTTTGGGAGCTTTGCTCAGGATATTGGAAGAATAAGAAGAACTGAAGTAAATCAGAAGATGTTTTTAATATCATTTAAGATAGATTAAGGTAGATTTTTCTTTAATTTCCCAGGCCTCTGCCACAGCCATAAAGTCCTCTACACAGGCATCTCCATAGTGCCTAGAAGTGGTCTTCTGCATGATCAAAGCAAATGACTGGATCTTCCATTCATCATCTATAATATGAGCTGTCACACAAAGATAATTCTTGTTGCTAACAGAGGTCCAGTGATCCCCAGTCAGAGACACATTTGTGGCACTCTTCACAATAACCTGTTTTACTTCCCTGCTGTTTTACAGCTGCTGGATTTTCTTTGACATTGTCTTTCTGGACGGCAGTTCGTAACTTGCATCAGTTGACACAATTTGCAGCACTTCTTGTAAAGCCTGGATTATACTTTCGTGAGTGACCATAGCGCGAGACTCCGCCCACCTTGCGCAAACCTCCGCGAACGGCGGAGGCGTTCAAACTTGCCGCGTCTTACTTAAGCCTTCGACATGTGGTCAAGTGTTGACTGGCGACACTGTTTGCTGGTACTAGGAATCCATTTAGCAGCTAAGTTATCATTACTGACCTGCGCGTTAGCCCCAACATGTTTTGCGTAGAGGTGGTAACGCAGGGTGGAAGTGCTCCTGTGATAAGCGAACTACTTCCTACATAAAGTGCAAATAACACTATTTTTGTTTGTACTTCAGTATGGAAGTTTCTTATATTTAAATTTCCCATCCACCAGCGTAGCCTCTTCAGTCATCTCCATCAAACTTATCTTATTGTGCATCCATATAATCTGTATGCCTGGAACTCGTGCACTGAGAAACATTCCACGGTGCAAAAGTGTCTCATGCGTTAAATGCGTTAAAATGCATTAATTTTTTTAGTTTGTTAATTTCCCTGTAATTAATTAATCTAAATTAATGAGTTAAAGTCCCACCACTAATTTTTTTTATAATTAGATCATAGTCATTGGTTGGTTAATACATCCTAGTCAAGCCTTTTTTAGGACTCCAGATGTTAGGGGCAGGATTTTATCATCTTTTTGTATTATGTTATTTGGTGTCTAGTTAAGCTAGTGACTGTTGTGAAAAGGGCAGCTGGCAACAGGGGAAAGACTCTGTGACAGCATGGAAAAACAGCTGATAAGAGGAAATAGACCCTAACGGTGCTGCCATGGGCTAGCAACTCATGGCAACAGCCACTATGGTACCCATGTATGTGCAACCAAACAAGCTACATTAAGAAGGAAAAAAGCGATACCTGAGTCAGCGAGAGCTGGGGTGGAAGATGACTCACAGGTGGATAACACGGTTACAGACTTTGGAACGGACATGGCTACGAGAAGTGGGTCGAGCATAGAGGCAGGCAGGGTGGTAGGGGAAAAGGCGCTGCAGACTTGCGTGTGTGGGTGGTGCAAGGTCACGTCAGTGAGAGGGCTGAGGATTCACCAAGGGAAGATGAAATGCTTGAGTGAAGGAGTACAGGGGCCCCGCATTGAACAATACCTATCACAGAATTGTTCGAGTCAGTCGGCTGAAGTCCAGCGGCAGGTTATATACCACAGTCCGCCAGATATCAACACCCTTGTTACTATGGAGGCCAACTCAAGCACAGGAGGTGGAGAGGAGGATAGCAGTGATGGGCCAGGGGTTAGTGGAAAGCAAAAGGGAAGAGAAAAAGGGTTAGGGCACAGATCGAAGGTTAAATGGCCATGGGCAGGTGATAAAATGTTGTGGAGGAGTGTTAATGATGATTTGAACCTGTTGAACAGGTTAGGTAAAGTTATCTATGATTATGGTGTGGCAAGATTTGGTGTTGTGAAGAAGAAAGGAATGAGTAAAGATGTTTGTAAATCAAGGAGGCAGATAGAAATAGGGAAACTAGTCAAGGAGTCAAGGTTATTGAGGAAGCGGTGGAAGCGGGGTAATGAGAAGGAAAGAGAGGGCATTGAGTTACTGCAGGACGAGTTGAAATATAAGTTAGGGAAATTGCGGAGAGCAGAAGTTATGAGGAAAAGAAGGAAGAAGAAAGAGCGTGCTAAGGAGGCATTCTTTAAAGATCCGTTTAGATCCGTTTTGTTAAAACGTTGTTTAGTCAGGAGAAGTCAGGGAGCCTAAAGGTAGGAAAGAAGGAGCTTGAGGGGCATTTTCAGAAGGTGTACTCAAGGGAGGAAAGGACTAGTGAGTTGAAATTGCCAGCAGATATTCTGCCAGTAGGGGATCTACAGTGGAAGATGGATGTTAATCCCCTTAAGTGGAGTGAGGTACAGGCTGTAGTGCGGTGCGCAAAAGCAGGTTCAGCACCAGGGCCTAATGGAGTTCCATATATATTATATAAAAGTGCGCCAGATGTTTTGAAGTTTCTATGGAAGTGGATGATTATAGTGTGGAAGAAGGGGATTATCCCAAAGGATTGGTGAAGGGCAGGTGGTGTTCTTATTCCGAAAGAGAAGGATTCTGTAGCCATAGAGCAGTTTCGTCCCATAAGCTTGCTTAATGTGGAGGGTAAAATATTCTTTCGTGTATTTGCACATAGGCTGCAGCGTTTCTGAAAAAAAATAAGTTAATTGATACATCAGTGCAAAAAGCAGGGATTACAGGTTTTTCAGGGTGTATAGAGCCTAGTAGCATGATTAGATTCAAACAGCAAGAGCAGAGAGAAGAGATCTACATGTGGTATTCTTGGATCTGGCTAATGCTCTTGGTTCAGTACCGCATGCTCTGTTATGGAAGGCATTTGAATTTTTTCAGGTTCCAGATGAGATTACGAAGTTAGTTAAAGCATATTTTGGAGACATTCAGTTTTGTTTCAGTACAGAGGAGTTTGTTACATCTTGGCAACGCCTGGAAGTAGGTATAATGGCAGGGTGCACAATCTCACCATTGGCATTTACAATGGCAATGGAGGTGATTATTAGGGCTTCTAAGTGGGTTGTAGGTGGGGAGAGGTTGCATAATGGCACCCGGCTCCCACCGATTAGGGCATACATGGATGACATGACTACATTAACAACTACTGTTCCGTGTACTCTACGGCTGTTTGAGAAGTTGGATGATAATCTTAGGCTGGCTAGGATGAAGGTTAAAACCAGTAAGTCTAGGAGTGTTCAATTATGAAAGGGAAGTTGACACAAGAAAAGAATGTGATGGAGGGAGAAGTAATACCGTATATTCTGGATAAATCAGTTAAGAGTCCAGGTAGGTGGTACACCGCAGCACTGAACGACAAAGAGCAGGTTGTAGAGTTAAGGAAGGAAATGAGTGAGGCTATTAATAGTATTGATAAGTCCTTTTTGCCAGGTAAATTAAAGTTGTGGTGTTTGCAGTTTGGATTGTTGCCTCGTCTAAGGTGGCCACTGACAGTGTATGATATTCCGATGACTGAAGTTGAGAGGCTAGAAATGATTGTTAATAAGGCTGTAAGAAAATGGCTTGGGGTTCCACATTGTCTTAGTAGTGTGGCATGGCTTGGGAGAGGAGTGCTAGAACTGCCACTAACAAGCTTAGTTGAGGAGTTTAAATGTGCCAAGGTAGGCCAAGAAATGTTAATAGGGTCGAAAGATGCACTGATCAAAGCAGCGGCACCAGTGACACGTACAGGAAGAAAGTGTAATTCCCAAGAGGCAACTCAGGCAGCAAAGAGGGCATTGGAGCATAGAGATGTTGTAGGGCAGGTGCAAAATGGGAGGGCAGGACTAGGGTCAGGTGATGCATGGATGGCATTCAGCAAGGCCACATCACCTGAGAGAAGGCGAATGGTGACTGGTTTTATTCGAGAGCAGGAGGAGGAAGTAAGACGGGCAAAAGCTGCAGGACAAAGTAAGCAGGGACAGTGGATGAAATGGGAAAGTGTAGAGAAGAGGAGAATCACCTGGTTAGAGTTATGGGCATTAGATGCGAGCCATATAACATTTCTTGTGGGAGCTACCTATGATGTACTTCCAACTCCACAAAACCTTGGGCAGTGGTTAGGTGAGGATCCTACTTGTAAGCTATATGCAGGAAGTGGTACATTGAAGCACATCCTGTCGGCATGCAAGGTGAGTTTGTCACAGGGACGTTACACATGGAGGCATAATCAGGTACTCAAATCATTGGCAGGTGCACTTGATAAGAAGCAGTTGGAAGTTAATTGCAAGCCAGTTGCTAGTTCCAATAGAGTAGTTAGGTTTGTGCGTGAGGGGCAGCATAGCAAGGAGCCAGCACTGTTTTCAAAAGTTGGTGGTAAGTGGGCTGATGCAAGAGATTGGAAGCTGTTGGTTGATGTAGGCTGTAAATTGCAGGTCCCAGAGTGTATTATAGTCACAACCTTGAGGCCAGATGTGTTGTACTCTGAAAGTAAGTGGATAGTGTATTTCAGAGCTAACTGTTCCATTTGAAGATTAAGTTGATGCAGCATATGAAAGGAAAAAGTTAAAGTATGCAGATTTGGTGGCTGAGGAAAGAGAGCGGGGCTGGCAAGCATATATTAGATCTGTAGAGGGCTAGGGGTTTTGTGGCAAAGTCTGTCACAAGACTGCTGGCTGAGTTTGGAGTTAGAGGCTGTGTGATGAGAGCAGTGGTAAAGGAGTTGTCAGTGGTAGCTGAGAGATCTAGTCAGTGGGTGTGGCTAAGAAGGGCTGAGGTTAGGTGGGGTAAGGATAGTACTTGAAGAGATAAATTGTTTGGTGTGTGTGATGTTGGGTGATGGGTAGGATTGTCGCTTGACTTTTCCAATAGCCGTTGGGTAGCAAGGTTGTTAGGAAAATCTTGTGATGGGCTACATTGTGAGCTTGGAGGGGGGTGGGTCTGGGACGCCAGACTCCACTGGTGAGCCTTCTGGATGTGTTGGGGGCTTAATTCATCGAAATACCAACGAAGGGAGGTGCCTTCCTGATGACCCCAATGAAAAGCTTGCAAGGTATTGTGTGTGTCCTTGTCACCTTGTTTTGAAGGTCAGTCCAGGTTTGTGTGGTGGTCTGAGTACTTGGCAGTTGAGGCAATGGACCATGAACATAGGTTGTGTGAAATCTATCTTGTCTTTTGGTAGTATTGAGTAATTGAGACGATGGGTCATGAGCATAATAGTAGGTGTTATTAGATCATAGTCGTTGGTTGGTTAATACATCCTAGCCAAGCCATTTGCAGGACTCCAGATGTTAGGTGCAGGATTTTATCATCTTCCTGTATTATGTTATTTCTAGGTATACTTGCAAACATTTTTTGCAAGAGCATAGCATAGGGCTAGAGATAACTCAGCAGTAAGACACTACATCTGTCTTCCATAAGTAAGGGTGAGACAGGTGCGGGTCATCACTGCTGATTACGCTGATTGCTCTGATGAGAGCTGGCTCGTGAACTCGCCCCAGTGAAGGCAGATGTAACAACCCTGGAGCCATCCCTGACATGACATTGACTCAGTGTATCTAGAACTGATGCTCTTTTGAAATAAAAAAGGGTAGTCACACCAAATACAGGTTTGACATAGATTTTTTACTTTTAACACTTCTATTTCTGAAAAACATTCTTACAGGTACAATATTATAAAAGGCAGATACAATATTATAACTGTTTTCTTACTTCAGCCCACAGTACCAAGGAAAATTAGTGCCCTCCACATATGAAGTACCATCTTCTAGTATGCTGGAATCAAGCAAACAAGTACTCACACTTCCACCATCTGCACTGCCTGACAAAGAAGGAAGAAAGGAAGAAGAAAGAAAGTCTAGGCACTTCAGCCAAGCCTATCAAAAGGATGAATATGTTTAACTTCCTCCTTTTATTACATATCTTTTCATATTTCTGACTGGAACTGGAGGCAGGCATTGTTTCAGTTTAATGCATTTAGCCCTCTTAACAAAACCCATCTATGTTCATGTTTTTATAACCTGAAAAAAGATTCAAAGTGACAGTGCTAGAATACTGTTTCCATGGTTGTGTGTTAATGTTTAGAATAACCTGTCAATTTATGTTCAGCTACATTATTTGCCTGTCACAGTACAGCCCCTGACCCCTCACCTTTGGGCATGTGTTTATGTCGTCTACGTCTAGACGTCTGTGTCCTGTGCTTGTCTTTGTTAGTCATTTCAGTGTGTACATGTTTCTGTTTCACATGCGCTGTCTGCGCTATATGTCAAATAAAGTAATGTTTGTGCTCAAGGAAATAGGACTCCGTGCCTCGTCCTTGCCTGTGCACCCAGCGTCACATTGCCAATATCTTGTATGGTAGTTTCCCATTTCAATTTTTTTTTAACAATTTTTTTGAGTATATCACACAGTATAGTACTGATTTTAAGAAGATTACAATCTCCAATTTTAGTCCACTGTGTGTCTACAGCAGAGGTGGAGAACCTTTTTTCCATTGGGGGCCAGATAAATATTTTTATATCAGGTCACGGGCCACAGACTACCATGACATAACATATAGCTAACTAGAATGGGCATAATACATGGTAATGGTAGTATAAAAATACCTTACCTTATCACAGTTTTAATGTGAGGGCTGAGAATGTTTGGTCTTGACCAGCTGTGGAATATCTGGGGGCAAAGATGCTGTGGCTACACGTAACTGATTCTCCAGGTGGGTATCTGTTAATCTTGAACAAAGTTGGTTTTTTGAATGTGACCACTTTGAGAAGAATTGTTCACAGCGGTATGTGGTTCCGAACAGTGATGCCATTTTAAGTGCATGTTTCCTTAAATTTGACAATTCACAAGCACTTATGTTCTGTTTGTAGAATTCTAGCAGGTCCATGTTGCTGTGCCTGGCCTTTAGCTGACAGTTATTCTGAAGTTCAATGATTTCTAGCTGCATGCATTCTGGTACATCAGCCGCATTTACATTGAATGGTGTTGCAAAAATGTTAAGATCTTGTTCTTTTGCTTTCACATCTTGAAATCTCTGAGCAAATGCTTCTAGCAAGTAGGTGCATTCATTCACATATTCTTTTGTCCTTTCTGGCACAGGATTGTGATTCTGAAGTGTAGGGAAATGCCCAACATTGCCCCTTGCAAGTTGCACTTGCAACAACTTTAATTTGGCTTCAAATGACTTCACATGAGAAAGGAGTGAGACTAGGAGCTGATTAGGCCCTTGCAGTTTAACATTGAGCTCTGACAAATAGCTTGTGATGTCTACCATGAAGGCCAAATCACAGATCCACTTGACTTCATTGAGTTTTTACATTTCCCTTTTGTTTCCATGAAACTTTTAACAGCATCTCGGAGTTCATAAAATTGCTTGAGCATGTTAGCCCTGCTAAGCCATTGCACCTCACAGTAGTAAACCAAATCTCCATAGTGTGTTTCCAGGCTTTTCAAAAATTCCTTGAACTGTCTACTTTAAATGAAGTTAACGTAGGAAACAACATTTGCCTTTACATCTTTCATACACAGTGACTGTGAGCACAGATTTTCTTGGTGAATAATACAGTGACATGTAAATAAACTGCTGGGATCTACACCAACACGTGCCATCTCTTTTTTTAATTAGTGCCACCAATCCTTTATGTGTCCCCACCATAGCTGGTGCACCATCAGTTGTCAGTCCACTTAATTTGTTGAGTGATAAACCAATTGCATTGCTATTATTAGCTTCTCAAAAATGTCCTCACCTTTGGTTGTATCATGCATGCCCACCAATGAAAGCAAATCCTCACTTGTGTTAAAATCCACCATAATTCCACGTATGAAAATTGCTAACTCGTTATGTCTGTTGTCTCGTCTAAAGCCAATGAGCAGAACTCAAAATCCTTGACAGAATCTTTCAGAGATTTCTCAATATCCTGTGCCATATCGCCAATACGGTCAGACACGGTCCGACGAGAAAGGCTGACGTTCTGGAACAGTTTCAGTTTTTCTGGAGCAAGCACCTGAGCAGCAGCGACCATACATTCCTTCATAAACTCTCCTTCAGAATATGGCCTCAGCCTCTTTGCTATCAGTTCCCTCACCACGTAACTCGCCTCAGTCACACTGTCCAGCTCCTATTTGGGTCGTGTAAAAGAAGCTTGCTGTGTAAGCAAATTATTTTTAAGCGCCTTTATTTTCTCTGCTCGTACTGCTCCTTGCAGTGTAGTATAACTTGCGTGTCTGGTGGTGTGATGTCTTTCAATATTGCTTTTCTTGAGAACAGCGAGGGCTTCTCTACAAATTGAGAATACTAGCTTTCTTTTCACTTCAACCAAAAAATATTCTGTCGTCCATTTTTCTTGAAAGGCACAACATTCATCATCAACTTTCCATTTTTCCAACTCGGACAAGCCTACTTCATGTTAGAAAGATGCATCTAATTGGATGAACCTACAATCATGGTTCTTGCAGCTGATTGGTTCGTTGAAAATATGTTAATTGAGTTGGAGAGTATCAAAAGTGACTGCATAAATCCTAAATATATATTTATTAAAATATAGAAAATACCCGTATACGGCCCGTGGGCCGAAGGTTCCCCACCCCTGGTCTACAGTATATAATCCAAAAAATAGATGTTTAAATAATTTCTCATAAATAGCTTATAAATGTTTCCTTCTGTTCTGCACTGGACAGGTCAATGTGTTATGTGAGGACTAATGTAGCCACCCACTGGGCCATCCATTATGATTTAAAAAGTTTGACAATAAATGGCTTCACTCAACCACTAACCATGAGTGGGGAAAAAAGTTTTTATCATTCATATTCTCTGAAAAATGGCCAAGAAAGCAAACATTCTCATGGGGTATGTAAACATTTGAGCACAACTCTCATGCTATCATGCTGGGTCTAGCCCTCACATAATTCACATGCCAATCATGGCACTGACTTACTTCCCTAGTCCCCCCACTTATCACTCACAACTGTTCCTCATTTGTTTGTCTCCCTATTGTTACGTCCCTCGTCTAGGTGAAGGCCATAACAAAGTCAAAGTCAAATTAATTTATGTAGCGCTTTTTACAACACGTTTTCACAAAGCAGCTTTACAATCGTATGGGTCAAGATGCCTAATTACCAAGTCAAAGGCGACAGTGGCAAGGAAAAACTTCCTATGATGGCGGGGATTAGGAAGAAACCCCGGGAGGACCAAGACTCAAAAGGGAACCCATTATCCATTGGGCAGCCCGCTAGCGCAAGTCCACATTTGTGGTCAAAAAGTAGTTCTATAGTTATAGTTGTGGTTCTAGTTCCCCAGCCAAGTAGTCACAGTCCTTTCAGTGCAGATGGTGAGCCTCAGGTAGGAGCTAGCATCAGCACATCGTCTTGCGCAGAGGTGGGCAGTAATGAAGTACATTTACTTAAGTACTGTACTTAAGTACAGTTCTTGAGTATTTGTACTTTACTTAAGTTGATTTTTTTTTTAATACTTATGACTTTCACTTCACTACAGTTGAATAACAAATACAGTACTTATCACTCCACTACATTTCTGTCCAGCTCTCGTTACTCATTACTTCCACACACAACTCTCCTCCCCTATTTAGTATTTTCACAGGTGACAGCCTATCAGCAAACAAGGATGTGTCTGTGAGGTGTAAAATCAAGTTCGGTGTCGCTAGTCGTTCTTTTCCTAAATAACAAGCAACATGAACGGAGACGGCGGTGATGGAGCATGCCAGGGTTACCAACTTTTCAAGATCGCTTGGAGTGAGATTTGAACCTGGACTTGGTGGCGAGTGTAAATTGTTGATCGGGGGGTGGCGAACGTATGTTGTTGAGCGGGGGGGGGGGGGGGGGGGGGGGGGGGATGGTGAACGTTACCGGAGCGGTGAAAAATGGACACAAATTAAGTACTATATCGCGATTAGATCAGAGGTAAGTAAACTAGATTTTTTTCGGCGTGAGATATCGGAAGTGTGGCGCGAGAGCGTGTGAAAATGGTCAAATGCGTGTGTCTCACGCTGGCAACCCTGGCATGCTTTTTCGAGTACTTGCACCCATGGCCGTATCTCGACAAAATGTTCAGTTTTCTGAACGGATAAATCATTCCTATCGTTTTAAATGCATGCTTTGTTTGCCAAAAACAAACTATAGGCTATCACTGCATACAAAAATTCACTGTCCCACCTGAGGAAGCATATTATATGCAGCCTAAATGTTTTGTTAAGTGACCATTTTCTATGTAGTCAGAGGAGCTTTGCAGTAAGGCTAGTGAAATGACTTTGCCTGCTTACTCCACTGCTAGGTCTGCTAGCATAACTATAAATAATGTTAACATTATATTGGCAAGTAATACTACGGAATACTACGGAAAACTACGCAAGCAAACTACGGAAACATCAATAAGGGAAAACGTGTGGGTTAATCGAATATTGTCAAATAATGTTTCCATTCTAATGTCAGTGTAATGTCAATAATTCTAATGTGGCTGTGATTTCTAGTTTGAAAAGAGTTTGCTAGCATGTTGGGTGGCATGGAGTTGGCGGGCTTTAGCCATACTGCAAAAGGTTGTGGCAAGGTTAGACTACCAAGATGCCGCACTGCTAATTTTACTTTGTCTTTGTTAATATTGACTGTAGCATAATGTTGTATTGGATGACTGAATACCTAACTAGCAAAGAGAGAAAACCGTCATTTTATTATTGACTTTTAATATGGTAACATAATTTGCTTAAACAGGTTAGGCTAGGCTAATCAGTGAATTATGGTTTTAGAAAATGTTTTTGTTCCTTAAACTAAAATGTAGGTTAAAACATTTCTGCTACCACTACCTGAATGATGTACATCATTGGAATATGCCTTATGGATTATTATCAAAGACTGTATGATTATTATGCCCAAAATGGATTTGGTAGGTTGTATAATACTTTTAAACTATAACCAGGGCTCTCAAGTTTTGGATTCATGTCAGAGTGTGAGAGTGGTTGACGGGGGGGGGGGGGGGGGGGGGGGGGGGGTTGAACGTGAGTTGTTGAGCGGGGTGGGGGTTTGTATATCGCGATCGATCGCCAGTGGAGGGCGACATAGATATGGATCGGAGGTAAATAAACTAGATTTTTTTTCTCGCCGTGTGAAATCGGAAGTGTGGCGTGTGAGCGTGTGAAGACGGTCAAATGCGTGTGTCACACGCTCAATGCGTGAGACTTGAGAGCCCTGACTATAACGTTTTTACAAATGTGAAGGAAGGTGTACTTTAATACTTAAGTATTTTTAAAAGCAAGTACTTCAGTACTTTCACTTAAGTAAGATTTTGAACATGCAACTTTCACTTGTATCTGAGTAGCATTTGACCAGTGGTATCTGTACTTTGACTCAAGTAATGAAATTGAGTACTTCGTCCGCCTCTGGTCTTGCGGCAATGGCACATACAACATAGCACATCCACCGGCAAGCCAGACCATCTCCTAGGTGCCTGTAGGTGCTTGCATGTAATTGTTTTAAGTAAAAGCATGCAAAAAAGATATACAATACAGGTTGAGTGTGTGGACATCAATTTAAATAACCATTGATTTAAACATACATAGCTCACGTGCCAGTGATTAGTATGTGGCTCCTGCAGGCAAATTTACAGCAGCATAACTAAATGGAGGGTTCAGAGGTAACCACAGTCATGAGAGCTCACTGAGACATTGCTTTCCAGCCAAGTCATTGACACAACTAGAGTGATGCCATGACAAAGCTGGATGACAGCATCAACATCTCAGATTACCAGAAATCTCAACGTCTGGGGGAATATTAACTGAAGGCTTGATTAAATAGGTGAGTCTTAAGTCTAGATTTAAAGATTGGAACTGTGTCAGAATCTCGGATTGGAGCTGGAAGGGGCTTTAAAGGAGAAAGCTCTGTCTCCTTTATCAGAGGATATTAAGAGATTGTTCAGTACTTTAGTCAGTGACATTTCAGTGCTGTGATGGTGTCTAAATCCAGACTGAAATAACTCTTGGACATGTTCTGTCTGTAAGAAAGAAGAGAGTTGCGAAGAAACTACTTTCTCTAGAATTTTGTAAATGAATGACAGATTAGAGATTGGCCTATAGTTGGACAGTTCTTGGGGATTAAGACCAGGTTTTTTAACTAGCGGCTTGATGACTCTGCAAGGCTCAGAGAATAGTTAATTATGGTAAGCAAAGGTTCTACATTGCTGTGCAGTAATTCTTTAAGTAGATGGGTTGGTATGGCATCTAGTATGCATGTGGAGGTCTTAGCAGATTCTACCAATGAAATAAGCTTCTCACAACCAATTGGGGAGAAGGAGTCCAAAAGAGCATCAGAGCTGACCAGACAGCTGTCAAGATGCATTGGCAGGTGTCAGGAATGCCACCTGATCTTCCATAATCAGCCTCACCTGCCCCTCATTACCACGCCCCCTTCAGTCTTACTTAAGCACTTCACCAGCACGTCTCAGTCGTGAAGTATTGCCGACACATGCTGCGTACCAAGCCTTTCTATTACCTGTCTGTTCTTCTGTGTTCTGACCCTCGCTTACGTCCCCGACCTTGTCTCCTGCCTAGTCCCTCTGTACCTCCTGACTTCTGCTCCCCCGGTATGACCCTGGACTGTCTTGACCACGCCAAGAAAACGCTGGTACTTATCCTAGTGCTCGTGATTCACCTGCCTGTTTCTGTGCCAGCGTCTCATTTCAATAAAAGCGGTGTTCTTCCGCATTTGGATCCCTCTCTGCCTGTTCAATATGTTACAGCAGGTTAACAGGCTCTGAGATAGTGTGACAATTTTTTTCCCAAATTTTATCAATCTTATCATTAAAGAATTTCATAAAATTGTTACTGCTGCACTCTAGTGGGTTTAGTGAATTGATTTGTTCATGACTCCTCGTTAGGCTAGAAACCTAAAAGAAACATTTTAAGTAGGAGTCCTGAATTGTTTTTATGTTTTTCTATAAAAACCAATAAGTATGAGGATTTTGCCATATGGAGGGCATGCTTATATTCAGTAAGGCTGCTTCTCCATGATGATCTATAAACTTCCAATTTAGAATTTCATCACTCCAGGATTCGTATGGCTCGTTTGAGACTACGTGTGTGCTTGTTGTACCAAGGCGCTATTCTTCTCTCACTGGTAACCTTGTCTAAAGCTGTATGAAGAGAAGTCTCATTGTGCTCGGTTAAATGCTCTAGTCCTTAAGGAGCTACGGGTGGATACATTTTTGTCAGATCCGGTAAAATATCAGTGAGCGCGGTCATTATAGTTATAGTTATTATTAGTATATATGTTAAAGTTCATTTACAGTTTTTTACGACTGCTAAAATGTCCAGTGTTTGTCCAATCTGTAGTCACATTTTTGTTGAGGCATGGCAGCCGATGAATCAGGGAGGGGGAGGTCAGGGCTTGCAGTGTCGAATCTGTTAAAAAACAAGTTTAACTCATTTACATTTATGGCATTTGGCAGACACCCTTATCCAGAGCGAGTTACATTTTTTAATCTCATTTTTATACAAGTGAGCAATTGAGGGTTAAGGGCCTTGCTCAGGGGCACCTCAGTCATGGACTCAGGTCTAGGGATCGAACCCACGACCTTCTGGTCACAAGACCAGTTCCCTGACCACAAGGCCATGACTGCCTGCCATTTTCCCTGTCCACACTGCCCTCTATTCCCCTGTTGCTGCTTGTCCTGAAGCCAGTGATGGTCCTCATACCACTCCAGACTTCCTTCATATTGTTCTGCTGGAGTTTCCACTCCAGCTTCCTCCTATATCATGGGTTAAAGTTCTCCGTCACTACGACGGATTTCCGTCATTTGATTTTTTGGGGGAAAAAATCCGTCAAATCATAATAAACCACACGCGCGTGCGTGCTATCTTTTGTGGCCGAAATATGATTCTCACTGGCGCTCATCAGCGCTGGATGGATGACGGCGGTGTCATTTGATTGACTTGCGGGTCATTCCGCCTTCAGATTTACGGACATTATGTAGAAAAGTTTTTACCCCCCTCCTGCCTGGCGTGACCGTAGCGCGCGACTCTGTACACCTCGTGCAAACTTGCGCGAACGGCGGAAGCTAGTTGACGCGTCACATTCTTTTTGCAGTCTTGTCCGAAACGATATGTGGTAGTATAAAGAAACACCGCTCAAAAACAGGAGAATTTTAATGTTGCTATGTGTTCCAGGTTTGAAAAGTGCTGGAATTTAGGCTAAAGTACTTTAAAATGTTGAAATTGTAACTACTTCGTTTCACAACAAATATCTGTCTGAACAGTTTTCTTGCATTACGTTAACAAATACGAGCCTCTTGTAATTCCAGGAAACATGAGAGAACGTGAAGACATTAAGATTGGGTGTTTTGAAAATAAACAACCATTAAAAAATGTGATAAAAAGCGAATTATTTCGAATCATTTCGAGTATATGTATAAATATTTAACTTAATTAAATGTAACATTGAAAACGTGTTGAAATGGACCTTGAAAGTGACGTGCAAGTGCTTTAATTCCACCTTATAAAGGTGTATGAACCCTGCAAACATGACTTTGTTCATTGTGCTGAGGCGCGGCGCGTGCGAAGTTACAAAATTCGAGAGGTGCACGACCTTGCGAATCACCAGCGCGCGAGGCTCTCGCGCACGGGTGGAGCCACCGCGATTACGTCATTTTCGGCGCACGCGCCGCCCGCGTCGCCCGCGCTGCCCGCACGCGCCGCGTCAAATATAATGGCTTAAACCAGGCTTAACATGGATGGTTTTGTTCTGTTTGTATTTAAAAGCTCTATCCAGTGTAATTTTTTTGTAACATACCTACTTAAAGCAGGTAATCTTACGGCTTATGTTTTTGTGAATAGTGAATTTGATAAAAACAAGAGAGCTTCATACCTTTTAAAACTCACCAGGATTCACTAAATTTGACTTGATCTTTAAATAGTTTTCTGAAGAGGACCCCCAGATTTATGTACATTTATTGCTCAGGTGTTGCATTTTGTCGCTTCATAGATTCTCTCTTCTCTCCTTACACAGGCTGTTTAGATAAATATACTTTATAAATGTGTTTATTGTGTAGAATTAGGCAAAAGAGGTCGTGTCCCAACTACACCACATTTTCAGTAATTGCTAGCATTGTCTTTTGCCAGGAAAAATTTTCAGTCAAATGAAAATTTCTTGCTTTAACCCATGTCCTATATCTTTCCTTAGCCTCCCTGATGATTCTCTTCAGTTCCCTCTGAATCGTTCTCACCTCCTCCCGGTCACCAGCTCTGAATGCCCTCTTCTTCTTGTTGAGGAGGGCTTTAATGTCTTTTGTTACCCATGGCTTGTTATTTGAGTAACATTTAACGGTCTTGGGCAACACGGTGGCTTGGTGGTTAGCACGTTTGCCTCTCAGCACTGGGGTCTTGGGTTCAAGTCCCTATCTGAGTGGAGTTTCCATGTTCTCCCTGTGTTTGCGTGGGTTTCCTCCCACAGTCCAAAAACATGGAGGTTAGGTAAATTGGCCCTCCCTGATTCCCTGACAAATTCTCCCTGAGTGTGTGTCTGTGTCTCTATGTTCAATAAAAAGTAGTGTCTGAGTGAGTGTGTGTTTGCTTGTATGCCCAGTGGTGGATGGTGCTCTGCCACTAGGGTCTGTCCTCTCTCCCATTCAGTCCCCCAGGGGGCTGTGGCTTCCGGTAGAGAGTACGCGGTGCGCAATTGGCTGCCGCTTCTCGCCGGTGTGTGTGATTGGCTGTCTGTGACTCTTACCTGTGTTAAATTTTAAAGCGCCTTGGGAATTTGGAAAGGCGCTATATAAATCGAACATTCATTGGTTGGGACAATAGAGTCCACACAGAAATTTATGTAGTCTGTGAGCCCCTCAATATCCTCTCCATGAGGCTCATTTACATTTACGGCATTTGGCAGACGCCCTTATCCAGGGCGACTTACATTTTTTTTATACAAGTGAGCAATTGAGGGTTAAGGGCCTTGCTCAGGGGCACCTCAGTCATGGCATCAGGCCTGGGGATCGAACCCACAACCCTCCGGTCACAAGACCAGTTCCCTAACCACCAGGCCATGACTGCCCTAGAGCTTATAGAGTGCTGTCCAGTCTGTAAACTCAAAGCAGTCTGGTAGCACTTCAGAAGTCTCCTCTGACCATCTCCTCACTGTCCTCATGGTCGCAGGCTGACTCTTCAACTGGGGCACATACTTTGAGCTGATGTTACCCAAGTTATGATCAGATCAGAGGGGGGAGCAATTGTATGCCTCCTTAGCATTGGCATACAGCAGGTCCAGTGTTCTGTCCTGTCTGGTAGGACAGTCCACATATTGCGTGAAGTTTGGTAGTGTGCTGGCCATAGTGACATGGTTAAAGTCTCCTGATATGGCAACGAAGGCAGTTGTGTGTTGAGTTTGGAGATGCGCTATGGTGGAATGAATGACGTCACATGCCGACAACGGGTTGGCAGAGGGTGGGATGTATATGGCCACGACAATAACATGGGAAAACTCCCGCGGCAAATAATATGGCCTGAATCCAACAGCCAACAGTTCAATGTCCGGACAACAGATACGCTCCTTGATGGTAATGTGACCAGGGGAGCACCAGCGGTTATTAACCAACACCGCCAGCCCTCCTCCTTTACGCTTACCGCTCCCGGTGTGATCCCGGTTGGCTCGAACCGTCTGAAAGCCAGCGATTGAAACATTGTCATCTGGAATCTCCCGGTGCAGCCATGTCTCCGAGAAGCACATTAAACTACACTGCTGGTACTCCTTCTGACTCATGGCTAACGCTGTTAGCTTAGTGGGAAGTTGCGGCTTATATGCCTTTTTCACCATAATCCTCCGTCTTTTCCCCCTCGATTTCCCCGTGCGCTGATTAGTTCCTCCTCTGCATCACCTGTGCGTCCATCTCCAAAGCTCCTCGGGGATGTTAGCAGTCCTGGTCTCCATGCTAGCTGGCTTTAGCACGATCAGCTGCTCCCGGGAGTAAACAAAGGCACCATGCTGCTGCGCCGCAGTACACCATGAGAGTGAAAGTAGAACTTTCACTGCAAAAAAGCTGACCAAGACTCTCTCTACTAGCATGATTAGAGAGGGCACAGTTTCACCAAGTTACCTTGTACAAAGTAAATAAATATTATTAAATAAAGACTATAGTAAAAAGAAAAAGACAGATACCTAAACGGGAGCTACTGTAAAGGCTGCACGCACTTTCGCGCATGCGCACTCGAGTGAAAATGCTTACATTTTTTATACACACAAGGTTATCTAATAAAATTCTGGATCATTTTTGTCTTATTTACAATTGCTTGTACACAGTAGAGGTGTTTTCAACTAAGGATTTTCATAGTCGAATCTGATTTGTCAGATTTTCTCTTTAGTCGACTAATAGTCTAATCGGGTTTTTTTTTTTTAATCTAGAGCACCTTAAACGGGATCCCGTTCTCATTCAGGACTTTTTTCCACTTCAAAGACACTTACACAGGCATGAACTTTAGACAAAGACGAACATGAGACATTGCGCGAACACACATTAAATAGGTGCTGAACACATTCCCCAGTGATCACTAGACAAGGCACAGGTGAGACTAACGAACACGCTCACAAACAACCCACACCCACGGAACTACAAACATGGATGCAGATGACATAACACGCCCACAAGGAGGGGTCCGGAGCCGTAACCGTGACGAGATAAATGAATAAACATGGTAAACATGGGAGCTACTGTAAAGGCTGCACGCACTTTCGCGCATGCGCACTCGAGTGAAAATGCTTACATTTTTTATACACACAAGGTTATCTAATAAAATTCTGGATCATTTTTGTCTTATTTACAATTGCTTGTACACAGTAGAGGTGTTTTCAACTAAGGATTTTCATAGTCGAATCTGATTTGTCAGATTTTCTCTTTAGTCGACTAATAGTCTAATCGGGTTTTTTTTTTTTAATCTAGAGCACCTTAAACGGGATCCCGTTCTCATTCAGGACTTTTTTCCACTTCAAAGACACTTACACAGGCATGAACTTTAGACAAAGACGAACATGAGACATTGCGCGAACGCACATTAAATAGGTGCTGAACACATTCCCCAGTGATCACTAGACAAGGCACAGGTGAGACTAACGAACACGCTCACAAACAACCCACACCCACGGAACTACAAACATGGATGCAGATGACATAACACGCCCACAAGGAGGGGTCCGGAGCCGTAACCGTGACGAGATAAATGAATAAACATGGTAAACACGGGAGCTACTGTAAAGGCTGCACGCACTTTCGCGCATGCGCACTCGAGTGAAAATGCTTACATTTTTTATACACACAAGGTTATCTAATAAAATTCTGGATCATTTTTGTCTTATTTACAATTGCTTGTACACAGTAGAGGTGTTTTCAACTAAGGATTTTCATAGTCGAATCTGATTTGTCAGATTTTCTCTTTAGTCGACTAATAGTCTAATCGGGTTTTTTTTTTTTAAATCTAGAGCACCTTAAACGGGATCCCGTTCTCATTCAGGACTTTTTTCCACTTCAAAGACACTTACACAGGCATGAACTTTAGACAAAGACGAACATGAGACATTGCGCGAACGCACATTAAATAGGTGCTGAACACATTCCCCAGTGATCACTAGACAAGGCACAGGTGAGACTAACGAACACGCTCACAAACAACCCACACCCACGGAACTACAAACATGGACGCAGATGACATAACACGCCCACAAGGAGGGGTCCGGAGCCGTAACCGTGACGAGATAAATGAATAAACATGGTAAACACGGGAGCTACTGTAAAGGCTGCACGCACTTTCGCGCATGCGCACTCGAGTGAAAATGCTTAAATTTTTTATACACACAAGGTTATCTAATAAAATTCTGGATCATTTTTGTCTTATTTACAATTGCTTGTACACAGTAGAGGTGTTTTCAACTAAGGATTTTCATAGTCGAATCTGATTTGTCAGATTTTCTCTTTAGTCGACTAATAGTCTAATCGGGTTTTTTTTTTTTTTAATCTAGAGCACCTTAAACGGGATCCCGTTCTCATTCAGGACTTTTTTCCACTTCAAAGACACTTACACAGGCATGAACTTTAGACAAAGACGAGCATGAGACATTGCGCGAACGCACATTAAATAGGTGCTGAACACATTCCCCAGTGATCACTAGACAAGGCACAGGTGAGACTAACGAACACGCTCACAAACAACCCACACCCACGGAACTACAAACATGGACGCAGATGACATAACACGCCCACAAGGAGGGGTCCGGAGCCGTAACCGTGACGAGATAAATGAATAAACATGGTAGGTTGGCTTTATTTGGCTTTTATTTATTTACTTATTTATTTTTTAATGAAACATTAGAGAACATTAACCATCAGTGCGCATATCGAACTGTCAGACAGGCACGGTGCAAAATGTCAAAAATATTTTAAATAAAATATGCCTGCCTGAAAATATAAAAAAATTGCCACACAACAGCAAAAAAATAATAAGTAAAGGTTCAAGTAACTGGGTTTAAAAAGCAAACAACAAAAAATGTTTATAGGCCTACTTGCCGAGACGCACCACGATGAGACGAGGCTGAACTGTTTTTTTGCCTTACGCGTTTTAAATGGTATGCCATGTTGGTTGTTGTCGTGTGAAATGAAAGATGTTGATGACATAACTTGCACTTTACTTTGTTTGATTCATCTTTATCTTTTTCAAAATACTCCCACACTAAGTTTTTTTCTGTAGCCATTATAATCTCAGCAGATGCTGACTATTCTGTAGCGTATTCAGCTCCGCTCATTTGGATTGTGCAACTGCAGGGTATGATTTATTAATGTGTAGTAAGGAAGATGCCTGTTGTTAATGCGCACACATCATTTAAAAAAATATTTATTTTATTTTCTTTTAAATATTTTTATTGAGGAATAAAGCAGACATTACAGTGAATAAACAATAGTAAAATAGGAGTTAAAATAAAAAAAATGATATATACAAAACCACATCATTTAAAACTCAAACTCATTTTCCTCAGTTTTTGTTTTTTTTCCCCCCACACACACCAAGACAGACATACAGACAAAAAAATAATAAAATAAAATAAATCAAACGTAGAAAAACAAGACAAAAAGGGAGGGGGGGGGGGGGGGTCAGTCAGCTGGTATTGTTTCAAGTGAATTAAAGAACGTAAGAAATTAATTCCATTTTGGAAATAAAAAAACGGCAGTGTTAACTTAACATATATTTAATCTTTTCTAATTTAAAAAAATACATAACGTCGTGGAGCCAAAATGAGACTGTAGGTGGTTTAGAGGATTTCCACAACAATAAAATCCGACGTCTAGCCAATAATGAGGTAAAGGCCAGAACATCCTCCTGAACACAAGTGTGCAAGGTTCAGCCATACAACCAAATATTGCAACAGAAGGGCACGGAGAGATGATGACACCCAAAACCTTGGAAACTATATTGAAATAATCTGTCCAAAATTTGTGTAGTGAGGGACAAAGAAAAAACATATGACTCAAATGGCACTGTGAGCCAGAGCATCTATCACACCGATCATCATTTGAATTTGGGTAAAATTTAGAAAGATGAAATTTAGATCTGTGTATCCTGTGCAAGACCTTACATTTTATGAGCTGGAGTCTAGCACAAGGTGAACTTGATTGTATTTTGTTGACTGCCTTATCCCACCAGCCCTCAGAAAATACAAAACCCAATTCCTCTTCCCAAGTGCTCTTAACTTTAGAGGGGGATGTAAAATTCCATTCCATAAGATGCTTGTAAATCTTTGAAATTAGTGACTCTTGGGAAGGGTGCCTAATCAACAAATCATCCCAAGGCTGGTTAATAGGTGGGCTTGGGTAATTCGAAAAATTGGCAGATACAAAGTGCCTCACTTGAAAATAACGAAACATTTGTGAAGACAAGTGGAACTCATTCGATAGCTGTGAAAAGCTTCGAAATGTGCCATCCTTAAACATTTCATGTACAGATCTTATACCTCTGTCATGCCACAAATCAAAAGCATTGTCACTCAATGCTGGAGGAAACAAATGATTATTCAATATGACGTCTAAACTGATGCCATATACGCAAACTAGAGAACCAATGGATTGCCAGAATACTTTGAAAATTTGTGAGGTGAAGGAGATGTGAGCAATGCAAGAGCGGAGTATGGGGAACAAGAATGAATTTCTAATCTGCACCACTGTAAATCTGGTGTATGAAGCCAGTAAAGTGTCTTTTGTACATGAGCAGACCAGTAATAGAATAAGAAGTTGGGGAGAGCTAGCCCACCGTCCGACCTAAATCTCTGTAAAAGAGAGAAGCTCATTCTTGGGGACTTTCCATCCCAAATAAAATAAGTAACACTTTGATTAAGAGACTTAAAGAATTTCTTGGCTAACATCAATGGGATGTTTTGGAACAGGAAAAGGAACCTGGGCAAAGCATTCATCTTAATATTAATTCTGGCTATTAAAGATAATGGCAGTGATCTCCATTTTTGTAAGTCCAATTTAAGCTTTTGCATTAGTGGAGCAAAATTATTGTCTAAGAGGGATGTCAGGGTGTGAGAAATATGAATACCCAGATATCTAAATCCTGCAGCAGCAAATTTAAAAGGAATATCTGACTGTTTCAGTGAAAGTGCAACTGAATTAACTGCATAACACTCACTTTTTTGTACATTCACTCTGTATCCTGAAAAGGTGCCAAATCTCTGTAAAAGGGACAAGATAGAGAGAAGACTACACGCTGGATCTGTAACATATAACAAGTCATCGGCATACAATGATAATTTAAGCTCAATACCTGGTCGAGAGATGCCCTGAAAGGAAGTAAGGGACTTCAGTGCAATAGATAGAAGTTCGATAGCAAGAGCAAATAACAAGGGAGATACAGGACACCCCTGTCTAGTTCCTCGATACAGAGAAAAATAATCAGACTGTACAGCATTGGTGTAAACACTGGCTTTTGGAGAAAAGTACACAGTAATCTGATCCATGATATAAGTGTTTCCAAGACCAAATCTCTATAAAACTGCAAACAAATAACTCCATTCAACACGGTCAAATGCCTTTTCTGCATCCAGAGAGATGACGACTTCTGGTACAAAGGAAGACTGCTTTGCAAAAATTACATCTAAAAGTGTGCGAACATTGAAAGAGCGCTGACGCCCTTTGATGAATCTATTTTGATCCGGAGAAATTATATGACGCCGGGTCAATACACACAATACTTCAAATACGAAAAGGGGTTCTTTATTCTCAGCAAACACTTCAGTTCTCCAAGCTTGTAAAATAAGAGTTAGTAAAAACAGGCAACTCGTGCTCTATTTATGGTCTCGAAATGGCGTACTAGTGTGCAGTGGCACGTTTGCATGAAAAAAATGAACATCAGAGAAAAAACGGAAGTGGCCTCTCTACAAGAGAACAAAAGAACAGAAAAGAAAAGAAAAAAAACATTGTTAACATCTCTATACCGCTCATGTAACAGGGTAAATCATTGATTCCTATACTTGGTACTAATATATATATATATATATATATATATATATATATATATATATATGGGGGGGGGCTGGGGTTTGGTAACAATCGTGACTGTGTTTTTTCAATAGCCCTGAAATAAATGCTCCGGGGTTTTTTTGGTCCGTATCCAGTTAATCAGGAATGAGATTGGGTCCGGACAGGACTGCGTTCGGGTCCGGATCCGGACCGCGGTCCGCCAGTTGAGTACCCCTGATTTATACTATGTTGCACTTACATAAACACACACACACACATATATCACAGTCATTTGTGCTGTATGTATTAGGTACATTTTCTGCTCTTCTTTCAGGAGCAGCAGTTGGTGAACTATTGCAGTAGTCATTTGAGCTCTTCCACCCTTCTGTCTTTCTTTTTTTACTTTCTCTGCCCCCATTTTCTCTCCTCTCCTGTATGGTCCACCTAACCCCAATGATTGTTATCACAATTGTACTGTATTATACAGAATTGTTTTAATTTTATCCATACATAAAACAATGTTGTCCTCCAAAGATGGGGGGGTAAGAGATGGGCCAAAAAAAAAAAAAAAAAAAAAAAAAAAAAAAAGGAAACATTCCTCAGAGAGTCTGGTCCATATTGACATATATGATATGATATTCCCAAAATCTGGAGGGTGAACATAATTGCTGAGAGAGCTTAATTTTATTTGACACACAAAGGTTTAAACTTTCCGGCAAGGAGGAGAGGGACAAAACCGACATGGCATTTCAACAATTCCTTATGGGATCCCTTAAGTTGACCAATGACAAAACACACAACCTAAACAAATTACTAAACAGATACAACAATGAAAAAAACAAACACTAAACAGTCCCAAAGAGCTGAAATACACAAGAGAACTCAATGCTTAACCAAGCAGTTCGGGAAACGATCAGAAATGACAACAAACGGGGACAGAAAAGATTACGAGCCGATCAAACCAAGCTAACAAATACATTAATTATGCTTTTAGAAACAAAAGGAAATACCAAGAGCGACCTCAACGAACATACCCAGATAGATGAAACGGTGAGAGTCTTAACAACTCGAGGAGACATGGGTATTACAGACAAGAACTAAAGGAAGGTAGAGACAGAAACCGTAGCGAACAACATACCTGCATAGATGCAGTGGGGAACAGTCAGGGCCCTCTACGCCCTCTCAGAGGGCCTAAAATATTCTTAAAACACATATATACAATTATCCAATTTTATTTTATTTACAGTTTTACTTACAGTTTTACAATCGACATCTAAACAATTACAAAAATATAAGCAAATAAATTATTCAACCGTGTCTATTCAATCTGTGTTGGAAGGTGAGGAGTTAAGTGGAAGCCTGTGAGACGGTGTCTCCCCCTGTAGTGGTGCCTCGGCATCACTACGGGTGCTGCAGCCATGCCGCGTCATGGGTTGCGTCATCACGCTGCTCGGGCATCTTACGTAGGGCTGGGCTTTAAATTCAGGGCGCCGGCACTGTCAGATGCACGTTCTGGCTGCCCTACGCCGTTCTGTCCGGTCATCGGCATTAGTTGCTGTGTGTTATCTGTGGGCAATTTCTGCTGAGGCTGTGTTGGGCTCGTTTAAACTACACTTTTCTGGAGGTACGTAAAATTGCTTTCTCCGGGCATTGAAGGCTAGGTCAGTTATCACTTGTTAACGCTAGCGTTATGTGTGTTCAGGTGATTTACTCAGTGGCCGGCTTTCTGCCGTGGCTTTGAGAAGTTCTTGTGTCCTGCGCTACGCGCTGGTAACCCATTACAGCGGGTTATCTCATTCGTGGGCTCCTCGTGGTTTGGTAGGTGATCATTTGGTCACGTATTCGCTAAATGCTACCGTTTATAGCGTCGAGGCTAACGTTTCGTCCTCCCTTGTAGGCTCCATATTTGTGCCTGTTAACCCCGAGACTAGCACTCGGGTTGGGCGTCTAGTCACACTGGATCGGGGTAAGTAGCGTTTTAATATCGCCGCACCAGGCGTAGTAATTATGGAGGGGTTGGCTAATCTGGTCGCTTGGTTTGTTATAGGTTACCGGGTGGTTCCAGCTTCTCTCTCTCTCTCTCTACCGGACCTACCATCAGCCGCGCGGTGCTGGGCTTCGCTCCGGCTGTTGTTCTGCTGCTAGTTTTATGTGTTTATTATAGTGCACTCGCACATGGTGTTGACCCCGCCAACGGCGGCATTACGGTGAGCGGGGCCGAGTGTCGGTCCCTGCGTACGACAGCGTGTGCGCGCGTGTGTGGGTGTGTGTGCGCGCGTGTGTGGGTGTGTGCGCGCGTGTGTGGGTGTGTGTGCGCGCGTGTGTGGGTGTAAGTGGGTATCCAGTTCTTGTGTTTATTGCTGTGGTTGGGTTAATTTATCGCTGTGTGGATTTGCTTTGTTTCTTTGGTTTTAATTTCGTTGGGCCTTGGGTTCCTCCTGGGGGGTGGTTGGGCCGTTTGTGGTGCCCTTGTTGGGGGGTGATATCTGCGGTGCCGCTGGGGTGTACTATCTGTATCACGTGCGTAAACTCTTGCGTGTGATCACTGGGTTTTGGAGGATTATCGTGCTGCTGCTTGGTGTGCTCAGTCATTCTCTGGGGAGGGCAGGCATAAGGCCCATAATATTTCTTTTGTTCTTTATTTGAGTTATTTGCCATTGTGGAGTTGTGTGAGTTGGAGCTGAGTATACCCAATGTGTGAGTGAGTCGGTGTGTGTTTGGGAGTGCGGGTTTTAAATAGATTTATAAATTGTAAATAGATTTATAAATTGACCTTGTTATTAATAAACATTTCTATTCTGACCCTGTCTCTGTGTATTGCAAGAACCTGAAGTGTGCGGGAACCTGGGTAATTTGGGACTAATTTTGGGAGGTTGGAGGATCAAAATTTACTGTCCCCCGGGAGCTTATACCCCCGGGGGTGGCGTAGTCGGAGTTACTTTTTGGTTTTGGCCATACCACTACACCCCTATCAGGACTGTGATGCCCGCTGTTCGTTTACAGAGGGCCTGGCAGTTATAATTCAGCGCAATACCAGTTTCAAATGACAGTAAAATTGACCAATCATATCTTCCCTCTTAGTGGGCGGGCTTAACTGCATGATAATTTCCGCCCGCTGTGGCAATGCTAGCTGTCGCCTACCGCCACTAGCTAGTTTCGATTCAGTCCTTTGACGTCCTCGTTTACATATTCCGCTTCCGAGAACCACGGAGCTGTGAACCTTATTTTGTTTGGATACTTATTTTGCTTATCAAGTTATCTAGTACAAATGCTATTAATTGCGTTTCTAAAGCTATACTGTCGTCTCGGTTTTTTCTTTATTCTTTATTGCAGTTTATTAGAAGAGGAAAAAAAATTGGGGGGGGGGGGGGGGGGGTGTAGCGGGCCCAGGTTTATTGGTCATGGTTCGCTACTGAATAGATGAAACCAAGAGTTTTAATAACTCAAGGGGGCACAAGTATTACAGACAAGAAAAACTAAAGGGAAGTACAGAGAGAACCACCAGCGAACAACATACCCGAATAGATGAAGACACCGAGTCTTAACCAGTGTTGCGAATAACGGTGTCATTTTGTCAGTAACGGCATAATATAATTAATTACTTTTCCTGTCGTTACAACGCCGTTGACGTTACTGGTCATTAAAAGCGGTGCGTTACTATATATTGATATACTAACAGTAATCCGAGCGGACCACTGCCCAGGCTAGTGAGGAGTAACAGATCTCGATAGGTCACAGTTCTCAGTGTAACACCTGTTTAACTTAACAAGTCAGTAAGCGATTGGCTAAGGCAGCGTTATGGTAGCCAATAAGAGCCAGTGTTTTTACACGCGTGCCGAAGCACACCAGTGACACGACACAAACGGAGAAGAGGCAGAAATGGCGAGTCAGGAGCAACGAGCGAGCCGAAGAAAAATTAGCATTTTCAAGGTGGCGATATAAACATTATTTAAGAAAATACTTGAAGTTCCTGAATGTCTACCCGACAGGGTATTTGATTTATTTAATTAAAAATAGAGGTTTTATTGTTAAGTTTACTTCTGTTGTGAACAAACCAGTTGTCTCAGGTTGAGAGAATTAAATTTGATAGATGTAAATGCACTTTATATAGTGTAACTTTACTTTTTTTTTTTTTTACACACAAAGATTTGATATTTTAAAGGATTTTATCCTGCACTGGTCTGTGGATGTGCAAAAAATATCCAAAGTTAAACACCTTTCTGATCTACTCATTTCAACTGACTGAAAACTGCTTTTTCAAAAAAAAATCCTTATTCATTGGCATACAACTTTTTTTTAAACTGTAACACAAATAGTTACTTTCCCTGGTAACAAGTTACTTTTATTATAAAGTAATTCAGTTACTTTTTTGAACAAGTAGTGAGTAACTAATTACTTTTTTAAAGTAACGTTCCCAACACTGGTCTTAACTTGAGGGAACACATGGGAAGGTAGAAACCAGGTTAATCGAGCAAGTTGGCACAGTAACACTAGAATGTGCGCAGAGAAACCCATAGAAAGGACACAAAGACAGACGAGGAATAGAGGGAAACAAAAAGAATAAGTACTAAGGCAAACAAGGAAATAAATACGACAGGTGAAAGCAATAACTGAGGGAAGGAAATTGAACAAAGTGTGGAAAACTGAAGATACACAAAGCATGTTGAAAGAAAACACCGAAGAGGTAGACCTAAGAATAATAATTAGGAAGGGAGGGGTTACTCGTTACACATGATAGCATCACGCAGTTGCTGCAGATTTGTCGGCTGCACATCTATGACGTGAATCTCCCGTTCCACCACATCCCAAAGGTGCTCTATTGGATATAGAGATCTGGTGACTGGACAATTGTTGTTGTCACAAAGCAGCTTTACAAGTGTCCAAGTCCAAGCCCCCAGTGAGCAAGCCAAGGGTGACGGTGGCAAGAAAAAACTCCCCAAGAGTATGAGGAAGAAACCTTGAGAGGAACCAAGACTCAGGAGGGGAACGCATACTCCTCTGGCTGATGCCAATCACTATAACAATCAGAGAAATACATAAACAAAGAAAAGATGGGAATGATAAATAATTATCATCTTTGTGTGTATTTATATACATGAGCTCTCTAAGAAATTCTTAATCAGTCCTGAACGTCTTGATGGTTGGTAATAGTAGTCCAGGGCTGCAGAGATACAGCCATAGCAGAGGAGAATTTGGGGTGGTGAGAGGGGCCAGGGCAGTGGGTTGATCCTTCAACATAGCTGGTTAGGCAGGAGGTGGCTGGTCCAGGGTAGATATCGGGAAAGGCTCGTCTCTCCTCGTCTCAGTAAATCAGGTAGGCGGGCAGCCATTTGGAAAGAAAAGAGGGAAAGTTAGCTCTGTATGGGATCATATGCGGGACAGAGAAAATTTAAACATTTCTGGAGTATGGCAGCAACTCCGGCATTAAATTATTACATAGCCTTGATCTGAGGCAAGAAGGAGATCATTTGGTACTTTAACTATGGCTGTTTCAGTACCGTGGTGGGGCCTAAATCCAGATTGGAACTTTTCAAATATGTGATTCCTATGCAGATATTAAGCATAATTCCTGGGCTACAGCTTTTTCTATGATCTTAGATATAAATGATATGTTCGAAATGGGTCTATAACTAGATAGTACAGTTGGATCAAGATTTGGTTTCTTGATCAGAGGTTTAATGACCGCTAGTTTACAGGATTTGGGCATGTGACCTATTGTAATGGATGAGTTAACTATCGTTAGAAGAGGTTCAGTCACAACTGGCATTATCTATTTTAGTAATGTGCAAGTAGTACTATTTATCAATGAAATTATTTTCTCCAGTTCTGATTATGGGAGTGGGTGAAAAGCTTCAAGCGTTTCTCCTAATGCAAAATTTTGTTCAATATCAACCAAACCAGATGACAGACCAGTTGGATTACCTATAAAAGGTTTTATATTTTATCATCAAAGAAATCCATAGACATTACTATTTAGTAGGGGTGGGAATTGTTTATCTCACGATTCGATTCGGATCATTAATTATTAATTATTCCATTCAAAAATGATTTGATTTATAAAAATTTCTGCTTCAGTCTATAAAATCTGCATGATCTACTACAGTCTGCTTTGCAAGACAGAATGACAAATACAAAATAAAATGCTTTTTGTTGTGTTACCAAAATTCTTGAGATTCATTTTGCAAGCTGTCAGGGCTGGCTCGAATGATGTTCCCCCAGCCTTCGCTGCAGTGGTTCGTCTCAGCTGTTTGTTAGGCTTCTTATGGAAGCTTGTGGAGACAGATCACTGCTGAATGGTGTCTCGCCACCTCTCCCTTATGCTTTCTCTTTACTTATTCGAGTATCAAATCTCCTGCGTCGCTTCCTGAACCATTTCAAATTTTCCCAATCCTGTATTTCTTCCTAGCTGTTTTGCCTTTATTTTTGGGAATGGTTTTATTTTGCTGCGGCGTTTTTTGCCTGCTGCCAGTTACTTCCCCTGGCGTCCTTGGTTTCGGTTTCGTGTTGCATTTATCTGCACTGTTTTTTAGTTACTGTTATTTTGTTTCTTTCTCCTGTCTCTACGGTTGAGTGTTATTTTTCACGTGTTGTATTTTCCGCTTTGTTTTTTTTGTTTCAATTTATTCCATGCCCTCGCGGTTTTGGTTTCTATGCTTTTGCGTGTTGAGTCTTCCGCGTTGTTTTGTTTGTTCGTTCTGGGTCGCTGTGCACGTTTCCCTCTCGCTAATACATTTGACAAGTGTCAAATGTATTGCTCTAGCGAGCAGGCACTTGGGTCCACCCTTCTCTACAATATTTCATGCGGTGTGTACGCTCCCGTGCTCACCGCGTTACACGAGCCTTGCTCACGAGCTACATTGTGTCAAGTTCGGTCTTCCCTGGTATTTGGTAAAAACCAAAAGTAACCCATATTTTTGCCTTAAATGAAGACGGGACAGGTTGAATATCTTTCCTCCATTTGTTCTTAGACTTTTCCGTGCATGAGCGTGTCCCAGAACCTGCTGCATAAAGTGTAGCGTAATTTTGTAATTACGTAACGTGAGACTTCACCATGACTTAGAATCGATTTTGGGACATTTAAAATAGATTCTGAATCTTAGTAAATGAGAATCGATTTTCGATATGTGAATCAAATTTGGCACACCTCTACTATTTAGGTTTCCTGGAATCTGAGGTTCAGCGCCTGCTTGATTTTTTTGTAAGTTTAGAAATAGTACTAAAAAGAAATCTAGGATTGTTTATTATTCTCAATCAACGAGGCCAAGTATGCTGAGCGTGCTTTAGTGAGTGCCCTTTTGTATTCAGTATGGCTATACTTCCAGCTTAGTCGATCTCCATTTCCATTCTAAATTACGTGCCATTTGTTTGAAGTTTTGAGTTTGGTTGGTATATCACGGGGCAAGCTTTTTAGATCTGGCCTTTTTATATTTGAGTGGAGCTACTATATCTAGCGCTGATCTACAGGTGTTCTCTAAGCATTCGTTTAGATTGAACTCCTATGGATTTGATGGTGAGTAGGCTAAAGTAGTACAATCTGGGGGGGTTTCAATAAACTGTGTTGTGGTTGAAGAATTTATCGATGCTCTTTATACAATGCTGAGGAGATGAGCGGGTATTCAGGTTAAGATGTAGCTCGAATGAGACTAGATTGTGATCGGAGATTGCTGTGGTTTGTGGGAGCTTATTTATGTTATCTACATTGATATCCGATGATTACAATAATGAGCAGGTCGTGTAACATTTCGTGCAATGCAGACAGAGTTCAATATTGAATTAAATGCCCTTTTCAGCGGATCCTCTGCCTTATCAAAATGTATGTTAAAGTCTCCTACCATTATTATGTCACTGCATACCGCTAAACTTGCTGCAAAATCACTGAAATCCTTAAAAAAGTCAGAGTAAGGCATACCTGTCAAGTGTCCCGTTTTGGCCGGGACAGTCCCGTATTTTACCGCTCTGTCCCGGCGTCGTCCCGTATTTTTATTTTCCCATATTTGTCCCGTATTTTCAGTTTTCAATTTTTATTTTTTTAAAGCATTCATGTGCCGCTCCAAACAGAATTCTGTCACTAGCCTCGCGAGAACTGCTACCCAGACTACTGCAGGTGGCAATTCTCGCGAGGCTAGTGACAGAATCTGTTTGGCGCGGCACATGAATGCTTAAAAAATATATATAAATTAAAACTCGCGGGTTTAGTGTCGACAGTGGGAGCACACTTGGAACAACAAATCAGAGATGGATTTAACGAGAGAAGGCAGTCCTGCCTAAAAAGCTAAGCGTACGTGTAAGTACCTTGACATATGTCAGAGATATGTACAGAGATATGTAGCTGTGATTTTAGTCTCTCTCATGGGGGAAGGAACGATGTCCGTCAGCACGAACAATCTGCCAAGCACAAACGCGGGCTAAAGGCACAGAAATATGCCCAGGAGATGTCCCCATTTGTAGCTAGAAATACCACTAGAAATTTTTAATTTTTTTATTCATTTGTAGTTCAAAACACATATTGGGTGTTTTTTCTTCACTTTTTGCCACTCCAAAGATGTTTTCGTTTCTCCTACAGCCTCGATTGCGGCTATATGCAAATAACTGATTATGCAAATTAGGCGATGACGTCATATACGGGAAATGTCCCGTATTTTTAAATACAAAACTTGACAGGTATGGAGTAAGGTCCTGGTGGTCTGTGCACATTAGTCAGTGAGAATGCATTCTTATTTGTAGATGGATTAATTATGTTTATAGACAACATATTAAAGGAATTGGAGATAGTGTTTCGGAAATTTCTAAATAATTTCGATAGATTATACATATTCCTCCTCCTCTGCCTGACAAACTTGGTCTATGGCTTCATTTAGAGTTAAATATTCAGCAGATTGAGTCCAAGTTTCTGTGAGACACAACTAAGTTTAGCGACAAGCCCTTGCAGAAGTTGCAGGATCATAAACTCAATTTTTTTCCACTTCATTTAATTGTCTAACTCAGTGATTCCCAAAGTGGGGCGCGGAGCTATTGCAGGGGGGGCGCGGAGCTTGGAAGTAAAACGTGCACATGTGTCAATATGGGGGGAGGGGTGTAGGGGGGGCGCAAAAATATTCTCATCTACTAAAGGGGGGCACGGCAGAAAAAGTTTGGGAACCACTGGTCTAACTCATCCGTCAACATCCTCACACTTGACTAAACACAGGGTCAACTGCATCATAAAGCTGTAGTTTTTCTACATATATTCTGTCACCCACTTCTGAGAACAATTCTATTCTGGCTTCTACTTCCATGTTTACATAAACCTATTTTCCTCAAAAATTTCTTTGTTGCCATCATTCACGTTCTACTTTTTCTTGCATGGCCCACCAAATGACTGCAGCTATTCCTGTTATGAATGCAGTTCCTATTATCACTGAAACAACATGCCAGTGAATTACCCCACTTCTGGATCTCTTCTTCCCTACTCAGTTTCTTTCATCCTCCATTCCTTTCTTGAGTGCTTACGTGTTGCCAGAATGTAAACAGTCTGGCTCCACTTGTCACACAGGATGTTGGATGAAGTCAGGACCCCTAAATGTACTTCTCTATCTTCCTCTGGCTCCCTCTCAGGCTGTGGCACTTGTCTGCAGTAGCTGACATGGACCCACGTAGCTCGTCCCATCACCTTCACGGTCGTCTGTGTCACCAGGAGGACTTGAAATGGCCCTCTCCACCTTGTGTTGTTCCACCTCGTTCTCCTGAAATACTTTCTCACCATCCACTCTCCGTGTTGGATGTTATGCAGTGGGCCAGTGGCTTATGGACAGAGTTCAGAGTAGAGGAGAGTTGTACACAATAATTCAACATTGCATCTTCACAGCCCACAAGACTATTGGCTTGTGCCTTCACCGGACCCACTCCAGTATTTGGCGGTTTTCCAAACAGAATATCTTACCTTTTCATTTGCATTAGAACAATGGGAAGGACTGTGGTCCACCCCTGCTTTGTTTCTGCACATACCTTACATAATTAGTTTTTCAGGTCGCCGTTTTCTCTCTAAAGCCCCTGCACTTGCTGTATGGTAGGTGCAGTATTGTCTCATGTAAAATTCCAAAACAATGTGCCTACTGCTTTCAAGGGCCCACTGATAAGTATTGCGTTATCGCTAGATATTTTACTTGGAATGCCCCCTCTAGGAATGATTTCTTTTAGCAGGACCTTGGCAACGGCATCAGAGTCCTGCCGTGCTGTGGGGAAAACTTCAACCCACTTTGAAAACATGTCCACACAATTACCAGACAGTATGTCTTCCCTTAACTTGGTGTAAGCTCTATAAAATCCATCTACAAATGATCAAATGGGTTCTCAGGTGTTGGGTGTGCTGCTTGTTGCATCGGTGTTCCTCTTCCTACATTGTGTTGTGCACATATCACGCACTGTTGACAAAATTTCTGAGCATAAATTGTGAACCAGTGGTCTTCATTTGATCATTCCCCCTTTTGACACATGGAACTTTCCATGGGTTAATTTTGCATAGTAAGGAAACATGAATTTAGGCAAGTACGGCCCAAAGGACAACAGAGCCACATGCCATCCAGAAAAGCACAGCCTGTGTACTGGTCTCGCCAGACGGTAAGCTACCTAGACAGCTAAATAATAAATAAATTCTTCAATAAATTCTGCAGCAACTGACCTGGATCCATGGTCAGCTGGGTTATGTTCTGTGGGAACGTATAGTCACTGGTCTGGGCATCTGCTGGGCTCATTATTCATGTATACATAGAACTTGTTTGGTTGTGAATATGTTCCAACACCATTTTACTATCAGTGTAGTATGTGATTTGGTCAAACTACAGATCCATGTCTTCCACTTCCTGTTCTGCAATTTCCACTGCCCCGCACAGCACCAGCCTGGAAATTGTGGTCTCTGGTCGGAGTGGCAATCTAGCCTTTCTAAAGACAAAGCTGACTCTTTCCATCATCAGCAGTTAATTTCAAATAAGGCACTGCCAAAATGGCCTGAATAGAGGCATCTGAGAAGATGAATAGCTCTTTGTTGCGTGCCTCGGAGAGCGAGAATGATGAGTAGGGGTGTGGTATTTGGAGCTACTGAAGGACTAGAAGGGAGGTTTTCCATGTTGTCAACCGGAAACATATTGAACACTCCCTCAATACTCCTCTCCCTGAAGGCTCTACACATCTTCAGTGGATGAGGTTTGTTGTGGATAGAGCAGTGCTTTGTGAGATCCATATCCCTATTATGATCTCCTCTCTCTGCAAGTGAAGCTTGGGTCTTGTGAACTGCCACAGGTGTCAGAACAAACCTCTCTATACGGGTGTGGATTGGAAGGATGTACTGTTGAAACTGGGGTCTGTTTGCATTCTAGCCTCGGTGCGGATGAAGTCCACAAACGCATAAAAAGGGGGGCAGGGAATATTGTGTTGGAGCTTATACTCTGAACACAACGATTTCCACTTTTCCTGCATGCTGAAAGGGAGCATCTTCACGATTGGACCGACACCTCCGGAAGTGTCTAGGTATGAGCCCAGGCAGGAGGGCATCCGACTTTGTGGCTTCTACCTAGATCAACAGGTCTGCTAGGTCTCAGAGTTTGTGAGTCTTTGTATGAAATCTTCCCAAAATTCTCTAACCTGGAGAAGAGGGCATGCTCGATGTCTTCTGGTGAGCCATAGGTCTCTTCCAGCCTTTCCCATATCATTAAGCCCTGGGATGTGTGTGCATGCTCAGACAACTGTTTCCCAAGCCACTTGATGAGCACGTCGAGCTCTTCTCCAGGTGAGAAGTCAAGGCCAGCGATGGCACTCTGGAAGGATGATTTCCAGGCCCAATAGTTTTCTGGCTTATCATTGAAGGTGGTTAATGTGAGATAGGGATAATATCACCTCACAACATAAAACAGCTTTAACACAATTAAAACACATGAGGGACATTGTCATCAAACCAGCAGACAAGGGATCAGCCATAGTCATTCAAGATAGACAGCAATATCTACTTGAAGCCTACCATCAACTTGTTAACCGGACACACTACATTAGACTCCCACACTTTACAGGCCACAACGCAAACACTTGATTTCCATTCTTCAGGGTGTAGGTATCATGCTAAACCAGCAGGTGGCAGTACCACTGGCATCACATTGAACAAGCTTTCTTGGACGGAAGAAAGGGTGTGTCTCTAGTACGTGGTGTCCAGGTGTTTAAATACCCTGATTAGCCATCCATCTCTCTCTCTGGTTTGACCAACACCGAGGTTAGACCTATTAAAGAGAGGCTCCGCCATTTCTCTGTCCAGTTTTCTTTATTGAGAGCATGCGAACTTTGATATGACTAACGGCAAACAGCTGAAAGTCATATTACTTAATTAAGCCCCCCGCACACAGCGAGCAACTAGCTGAGCAAATGGTCACGCGTGCCCGTTTGCTCAGCTAGTTGCTCGCCGTGTGCGGACGCTTGAGACAGAATTCTCTGCCTCGAGCCTGTGAGACATTTATCTAACGTGTTTGATATTTTCTGGCACGCGTGCCCGAAATCTCACCGTGTGCGCTCGGCTGAGCAATTTGGCTCAGCAACTTTTCGTCATCAGCCAATTGGAAGCTCGCTTGGCGTCACATGACACCTCGGCGTTTACGCCGTTAACGGCGATCACTAATCAAAAGTAAAGAAAGAAGTTGAACAAATAATAACAACCATAAGATATAAGATAGTTAACATGGCTTATTACATCGAATTTGGCGATAGAACAAGAAAATAATCATTTAATCAATTCGGTGTCGTGAAACATGTCTTTATGAAACACATAGCAGCATTTTACTACGAGGACCAGTATGCAGTATCCAGTGTATACTGAGTCCAGTATGCAGTATCCAGTATGTAGTAATCTATTTCAAACACAGCCACTGTCATACTGACACGGGGTGGGGGGTGGTGGGTGGCGAGTGTAAATTGTTGACGGGGGTGGCGTAAAATGTTACCGGGGGTGTCAAATGGACACGGTGAGAAAAAAAAGACAGATTTAAAGTGTGCAGAAACAGTCTAAATAGTCGTTTGAACTAACCTAGTGAAAACCAGGACATTAAATGAATTTTTTTTTGCCGGGACCTAATATTAAAAAGAAGGAAAACCGGGACAGGTGCCAACCCTACACCGAATTGATTAAATTATTATTATTTTATTCTATCGCCAAATTCGATGTAATAAGCCATGTTAACTATCTTATATCTCATGGTTGTTGTCTCATCTTATATCTCATTAATTATCTGTTCAACTTCTTTCTTTACTTTTGATTAGTGATGGCCATTAACGGCGTAAATGCCGAAGTGTCATGTGACGCCAAGCGAGCTTCCAATTGGCTGATGACGTAAAGTTGCTGAGCCAAATTGCTCAGCCGAGCGCACACGGTGAGATTTCGGGCACGCGTGCCAGAAAATATCAAACACGTTAGATAAATGTCTCACAGGCTCAAGTGGCAGAGAATTCTGTCTCAAGCATCCGCACACGGCGAGCAACTAGCTGAGCAAACGGGCACGCGTGACCGTTTGCTCAGCTAGTTGCTCGCTGTGTGCGGGGGGCTTTAACGAGCCCGAGTTACAGTGCAATCTAACAACCAACTGATCAACGTTACCGTGGCAACAGATTCAATTAACCACTTCTATCAAGCTTGCTAACGCGACCACACGGACTGAAACAAAGGCGATGAATGAGACTCACATTCCTGTACTTCATATCCAGAAGGACGATTCCCAGCACACCTGGACGATGTCGCTTTTTTTTTTCAACGAGGAGCCTGTGGTGGAAATTCCCTCCTAATTCCAGGAGAATTCAGGGAGGACAATGAAACTACCCAAAGCCCTCAACACGTGAGAGTCTAACTGCTGGGCATAGTTTATAAAAGGGCATAGTTACTTGAACTGCAGACTTATCCAAGTTTAACTAAAACCTTCTCAGTGTTTTTGTGTTCAACTTTGTATATACAAATCTTGATGAAGACTATCTAAACAAAGTTATCTTTGCTGTGCATGCCATCATCTTTTCTTTATCTGATTAATTGACAACTTGTAGTCTTCCCCGTTCTCAGACACACCACATTAATTTTTAGTTATTTAGCCAGCGCCATTACCCTTTGGTCTGACCACGTTGGAATAAACCAGCTGAGGTCATTAACATAGTCATGCTGCTCTATTGTTTAAAGTCGGCACCATTTTAGTTGCTTTGTTCTCCATAGGAGAACTGAGACTACAACTCCCGCCCCCTCATGCGCACACATTTACTCACCTCCCCTTTCCACACACACACACACACACACACACACACACACACACACACACACACACACACACACACACACACACACACACTGCTGAGTCTTAACTGTAAATATACTGATCCTTGTTGACACCGTTTTAGAATAGTTGGTTTTAAATAAATGTATCATTTATTTTCTCCAAATTGTCTGTGTTGATGTCATTCAAAAGTGGTTGTTGCCAAAACCTCCAAAGAATTCACAGTTAATTCCTTCAGATACCAAACCATTTTTTGCCTTTAGTTGATAACTAAAAGTTGTGGTTCTGGTATAATTAGAATATGAGACTGATTCTATATTATTGAGACTGATTATAATTAAGGTATAACAAATTATATCGACTTTAAAGGAGTAGTAAGTGAAACCCCTACAAGGGCCTTAAAGAACAGGGCTTCATCACAGAGACAGAAATCCTACTTGATAGGCCCCAACCCATCACATCCCAGACAATTTTATCTATTACCAAAAATTCACAAAGACCTGCTGACATGGACCATCCCTCATGAGATCCCCCAGGGACGCCCCATTATCTCTGATTGTGGGAGTGAGTAATACAATACTGCACAGTACATTGACCACTGTATCAATCCACTCTCCCAGCTTCATACCAGCTACCTCAAGGATACCTACGATTTTATTGACAAGATCCATAACATTTTATTTTCAGATCAGGCATTGCTTTTTACAGCCGATGTGGAGTCACTGTACACTAACATTGACACACACTTAGCGATGGAGGCCATTAGAAAGGCCTTTAATATGTACCCAGACCCGGAACAGCCAGATGAGGAACTCCTCAGTCTCTTGGACCTTAACCTGACTAGAAATGATTTTGAATTTAATTCAGAACATTTTCTACAGATCCATGGCACGGCTATGGGCAAAAAATTTGCCCCAGCCTATGCCAATATTTACATGGCAGACTAAGAGAAAACCCTACGGGATAAGCTCATACACCAACCAGACCTATACTTTAGGTATTTAGACGATATCTTTGGGGTCTGGTCGCACGGGAGGGACCACTTTCATTCATTCACCACTATTGCTAACAACCATGGTCAAACTCAAATGTCATACAGATATGGAGAAGGCTGACTGACACCACAGTCTTCTTCATCTCGAATCCACAGGGCAAAACATTAAACACCAAAATATTCTTTAAACCAATGGACACGCATTGTTTATTACACATAGTCACCACCCAAAACATACATTTAAGGGATTAGTCAAATCACAGCTGATACGGTACCATAGATAATTTTCATCTCACGAGCACTTTGGGGAAGCAGCTTCTGTATTATTTAAAGCTCTCAGACCTCGAGGTTACTCAAAAAGACTACTCAGATCTATCAAGTCACACACTTGTTACACAGCATTACACCCAAAGCTGCACCAGAGCCGAAGAGCATTATACCTTTTATCTCACCCTACAATTATATCGCAGTACTCACCAGCCAGAACATTAGACGCAACTTCCAGCAGGCCCAGAGAGAGCATCCTCCACTACAACAGTGGCAACTAGTTGCAGCCTTCAAGAAACACAAGAACCTTAGACATCTTAGTTCATGCCAAACTGCACATACCTCAGACGGGAGCTCCTTCTGGTTACCACCCTTTTTTTTTTCTCAGGACTCCATCCTTTGGACCGGTTCCCATGCCATCTCCTCCAACAGGGCACCAGCCTACAGACCAAGAATGCAGTTTACATTATCACCTGTAAACACTGCTATAAGAAATATGTAGGGGAGATGGGACACCAAATACACACCAGATTCTCAACACATACACAAAATCAAAAAGAATACAACACACCTCTTACAGAACATTTTGCACACATGGGCATCTCACACCTTCACATAATGGTTTTGGAGACCCTCATCACATGGACTATACAACAGAGACGCAGGAAGGAATGGCATTGGATTAATACATTTAACACTTACACACCAAGGGGTTTTAACACCAGAGCCCTGAGTCATTGACAATAGAACAGGACATGGTCAAATGGTAGCTAGGAGGGTACAACACAGAGGGAGATTTGCACTTAGGATGGACTCTAAGGATGTTTCCCCATGGTTTTTTTTTTGGTTTTCATATTGTTTTGTCTCTTCTCTTTCCCTTTTAGTGTGTTTTTTTGGACTGGTAATTTGCATTTTCATTGAGCACTTTTTGACTTCTATTGCACTTATTTACATTAGCACTTATAGTCTATGGCAGGGGTGCCCAATACATTGATCGCGATCTACTGGTCAATCGCGAAGGAAGCGAGGGTAGATCGCATGACATTAAAAAGTAGGGGATGAATGACAGCCTATCGTCCATCTGCACAGAGTTGTCTTGATTGATATACAGGGTAGCCAATACATCAATACATTTCTCACATCTGACCACAAAAGCAAAGGCAGCCACCGAAGCATCATTTCGGGTGAGTCACTTAAATGTTAAGCACAATAAGTACTTCCAAGACAGAGAGATGATAAAAGAGGCATTTGTTGAAGCCGCCAATTCCTTGTTCTGAGATGTTAAAAACAAATGGAAAATATTGTCTTCAATCAAAGCTCTCCAGCTATCGAGGAATACAGTCACACGGCGCTATGAAGCCATGGCCAAGGATTTGACCCAGCAACTTTGGAAGGATATTGCGGACTGCGAGTGTTTCTCGCTACAATTAGAAAAGTCAACAGATGCAAGACATACCAATATGTATTGTAGATGAAACTCAAATTCAATTAAAAAAACTATTTATCCGAAAAGGAAAGAAAGAATACACAATTAAATAGTAATAATAACTTAAATAATGCTAATATAGAAGAAATAAATTTGTTTTGCATTTTATTGTAGTTAGATCATTTTGACTTGGTCATCTTATAAGTAGCTCGCAAGCTGAAAAGGTTGGGCACCCCTGGTCTATGGTGAAGCCTTGTTATCCATTCCAACCAACCCTCCCTCTCTCCTCCATCCCTACATTGTTAACAGTGTACCTGTTACAATACTTATCTGTATGGTCCCTCTATCCAGCAGAACTCACCAGCCGACTTGGACTCCTGCTGGAAAAAGATCACCTCCACTGCGTTTTCTGCCTCGAGGTCTTGAACCCGTGACCTCTGGGTCTCTGCCTTCCACTTTATCCCCCAACCCAAACAAATTTCTTTTCTGAGCCCACTTCTCCCATTCCCATATCTCACAATCTTTCCCTCCACAATAAAATATAAAAATCCCCCTCAAAAATCCCTCACCTTTTCCCCATCCTACCCCAAACCTGACCCTACCCCTCAGGCCCACAGCCCAATACCCAACCTCCTTCCCTGCCTAACAACATATCCTTTCCCGCTCCCCACAGCCCCAACACTAACCCCTCCCCCCTACCCAGCCCTGAACCTAACCTCTCTTATTCCCCATAGCCCTAACCCCCTCCCTAGCCCTAAACCTAACCTCTCCCCACGCCGAGCCCTAAACCTAACCCTTTCCCCTCACATAGCCCTAAACCTAACCTTAACCCAACTCCCCTCCCCACCTAACCCTGACTTAACCCTTCTCCGTCCCATAGCCCTAAACCTAACCTTCCCCCTTGCCTAACCCTAAAACCTAACTCTCCCTTTGCCGAGCCCTAAACCTAATCCTTTCCCCTCGCATAGCCCTAAACCAGGGGTATCCAACCTTTTTGGAACTGGGAACTACTTCTTGGATACCAGTTATTGCGGAGGGCTACCAGATGTTGGGGGGGGGGGGGGGGGGGGGGTGGTTGGCAGCGAACGAAAATTGTTGAGGGGGGGGGGGGGGGGGTGGTGAACGAAAGTTGCGTGTGCGAGTGTCAATTGCTAAGCGGGAGGACTGCTAGCAACCGCGGACAATCTATAATAGTAGCAAAAACAAACGATGCAGCGCTTTGGTGCATTGCACTATAGTGAGCCATTTTTAAAACAAGCCCACGGGCGACTCATGACGTGGGTGACCCCTGGTTTATTCAATATTGACGGCAGCCTAACTTTTTGATTGACCGCTAATTGAGCAATAGAACACGAGAGTGTGTTATCGTGAATATATGTACATGCCGTTACTTGACAACGCGTCCGCGGAGTGATACAGAGAATGAGAATACCGTGCTGTTATTACACATATCTGCAGGGTTAGAACACTTCTCAACCAGTCGGATTGTGAACTAACTGTTGTATAATTGGCGAATAATCATTTAGTGTTAGAAGGGGAGGGACAACTGAATTTTGATTGGACATAATTTAAGTAGATTTCTCGATGGGACCAATTAGGTTTACAAATTTATATGTAATTCATTGGCCCTTTGGCGAGCTACTTGGAAAGGGGTGGTGAGCTACTGGTAGCTCGCGAGCGACGTGTTGGAGACCCCTGCCCTAAACCTCCCTTCCCACAGCCCTAACCCTAACCCAATTCTCCTCCCCACCTAACCCCAAACTTAACCCATTTTCCCTCCCATAGCCCTAAACCTAACCTTTCTCCTCGTCGAGCCTGAAACCTAACCTCTCCCTTTGTCCAACCCCAAACTTAACCCCTCCCCCTTCTTCAGCTAAAACAATACCCTTTTTGCTCTCCAAAATCCCTCCTTCATGTTAATTTCCAATTCGGACCTCCCACCCTTGCACAAATAGTGTGCCTGTGCACCTAAGGGTCATCAACCCCTTTTCCTAAACTGAAACAAATAAACCTAACCCTAAAAAAACCCTAACCCTATTTTTTTATGACCATACTATGAAACCCTAACACCTTCTGCTGCACTCCAAAGAACCCCCCCAGTCCAAAAATGTAAACAGAAAGGAGAAATCCACTGTTTTCCTACCTAGACTTAACTAAAATGACTAGAAAACACAAGGACGGTGGGAGATTCATTTGCATACAAGTCAAATCATCCAATCAACGATCAAACTATCCAAGTGAATAAAGAAAAATAACATAAAAAAATATATCACATGTACTTTGTTCAAAACTTCAAATATCAAATAACTGAAAATGGCAATTGTGCTTCAAAAACGCTCCCTCAGAAAAAGACTGAAGAGCGGTGATTTATTCAGCCACAGTAAAGCTAGCTTTTACTGCCGCTTCATTTGTGGTTGTGAACACATTCTGTTGCAGTTTGCCTTTTAATTCTTTGGCAATTTGTTGTTTTTATTGATGCCTAATTTTGTCATACTTAGCTCCGTGTTTAGTCTCAAATTGTAGATTGTACTTTGACAACCGCCACTGCTTCATAACACAAAAGACACACCGTTTTTTTTTCTCTTTGAAGTATAAACATGTATTTACTTTCCCATCTTTCTTGAAACACCCTTCCATCTGCATCAATTTTTTTTTTCCTGGACATTTTTGGATCATTATATGTATTACACTTATTGAGAAAATTGCACTGCAATTTCAAGGAAAATTGCACTGTAAACACTGCAGTGTCGAGATGCTGTCATTTCGTGGGTAACAATTGTGGGAAATGTAGTTTTTGGTCACAGCATGTATTTTACTTTTTTTGGAGAATTAGGCTTTTTAAGCTCTCGCGGGCCGCGAGTTTGACGCCTAGAGGAACAGCCCCGGACACTTTGGTAATACCCACATCTGTGCTAAACCTATGGAAAAAGCTAATGGTTTTGGCCACCGCTGTAATAGGACCCACATCTGTGCAATGTCTATGGAAAAAAGGACACTTTTGGTACTAAAGACCCTATGGCCTTTATCCAAACGTGCCACACCCTTATCCAAGATGTTGGCCACTATAGTATTATGGTATACTATACTACACTTTAAGAGCATGCAACATTTTTACAATAACAAAATAAGCTTGGACATCTTACAGAAAGTTAATTACCTATAGCTTCCATTATTAATTGGGCAAAATATGATAAGCTAACCACGCCAAGAGGCTAAACGATGCTGAGGAAAATACTACAGTACTTTAATGTTCTAATACTGCTTATATTCTAATATTTAGTATGCATTCTCTTATTCACAACTGTTTATTCATATTCACAAATGCAACTGCGTCCATCGTAGCTCTTCTAACCCTAGTTTATCACTTTTGCAGTAACTTGATAGTCCCCCCCCCCTCCCTTCCCCCTTTACACCTTGTCAGGCAGAGGCATAAAAAGCTGCAATTCAAAACCACCACCACCCTCCAGACCAATAAAAACTACGAAATTCAAAAGTAGCTTTGCAATTCGAGAACTTAAAGATTCGAGATTACTTAAAACGACGCTGCGATGTTGCTGATAGGTTGAGCATTATTTGTCGTTCTCAGCAATGGAGAGGATTACATGTTTATATAAGATGTCATGTGCAAACAAATAAAAGATATTTACCAACATTCCATACACTGTTTGAAAGTGTGATACTGATTCTTTGATAGTAAATGAATTTTAGGTGAAAACGTGGTCATCTTACTTTGTAGACTTTTTAAAAGGACAATTTAAAGGGCGAGTCAAGTTGCATGTGTAAACCTCATGGTGTAAACACGGTGTGTCCAGAATGGGATTTCTCGCGAACAGTTGTGTTTCGATGGCTGAAAATCGGTATGCAGGAAGTTATACTAGTTATTATTGTGATAGGCTTATGTTTTAAGAATTGTTGATATAATTTTATATTTTGTTATTTATTATGCAGACAAATAGATTTGTACTGGCAACGGGACCACTAGTGGCACAACTACACAAAGAGGCTAACCCATTATTACAAGCTGCCCCTTCTACAAAAGGTATACAGAGTGAAAATATAGGGTTAGGGTGCTATGGTTCTTCTACCATGGCCTACAGAGTGAAAATCTAATTGAACACATTTATAGTGAAGTTCATACTGTCAAAGTTATAACAAATGTAGCCATTTCCTGGTGTTGTGTCTAAAGTTCAAGAGCATCCTTTTTTTCTAATCACTATGTAACATAGAAAGGAAATAAGCCATTTCCTGCCTTTGTCAAGAGAACAAGTTAAAAGTGCAAAACAAAGAATCTTTTGCAAACAAACGCATAAGTGGTGTACACATAAGCTACCTAGAAGTCCACTGTTTTTCATACTGCTAGACTATAAAATGTGTACATATATTTTTTTATTAGTGGGGCTAAGCTCTTCCCATCCTTCAACTAATAAAGACATCAGAATAATCTATAATGCATTTTCATCCACATTTTATTTGTTGTTAAGAAATGCCTTGAAGCTGATTTATTTGGACTTTGTGAGCTTAAAAATAACACCACTCACTGAAATCACTGTAGATTCACACAACCGAACAAGGGTGTTGTGATGTATTAATTAATTTTAGCCCTTGATGTCTCTCCTACTTCCTGCTGTCTGCACTGAGAACTATCTGCAGCACACGGACTATGGAAAACCATATCAGACGTGTCTACCTTCATAATGCAGCCATTGGTGTTTTTTTTGTTTTTTTTTTTACTTATCCAAGTGTATTCTAGTCTGTTCATATCTCAAAATATTTGTTAGCTAGCTCTCATCTGCATGTTTGTTTTTTTCTTTTCTTTTATGTCTTAGTAGATTTAACCATGTTTTATGAAATCAACAAACTCATGAAAGACTAGAGAATTGAAAGAATTAAAAAAGTATTAAAAAAAAAAAATCAAACAAACAACATTAACTTGATTCATTATGTCATTTTTTGTATTTTGTTGCGACAAAGTAACAGAAGCAGGAAGCGAGGATTGGGGCTGAACTCTAATGTCCATATTCAAATAGAAGGCATGCACAACACAACACGACTCAAAAGGGAAAGCGCAACGCGCTGTATAACTACTAAGGGCACAAAAGCGAGTTAGTCACAGTCAATTTGGCTTGGATGTGGAGAAGGTGAAGATGAGAAATCCGTTCAGCTTGTCGGCTCCCTCAGGCTAGGCTCAAGGAATGCACAGCACTGAACGACAGGACCTGCAGTCATAAAAGCAGTGGCGGATCCAAAGGGACCTAGTGCCACCCCACTGGAAATGGTCATTTTAACCACTGGCGATCGGTTGATCGCAACATAATACTTAACTTGTGTCTATTTTACACTCGCCACCCCCTGCCGTCGACAACTTACACTCGCCCAAGATCAAATCTCTTCCCAAGCGATCTTGGCAAACCTGAATATGCATTTTCTTTCGTTCATCATTTGTATATGGACCCCTCTGATAAAGCCTTGCTCACCCTTTGGCCTTCTAGGGTGGTGCTTGCTAGAGCAAAAAAGGTGCCCGTTTTCCTGACTTTTTTCTGGAAGATTACAACTTTGCTCTTGTCCTGATTGACAGTTTTGGCCCAGAGTTGAGGTAGAGTCCAGGGAATGCAGATTTTTTCCAGTAAAATTTAACTAATTTCTATAAAGGTTGAAAACAAGACAATCAAAATACTGTTTGGTAAGGAAGGCCTGTTAAAACATCAGAAAATCTGCTCACACAGGTCTCAGTAATGGTTGGGATAAAATTGGTCACCACCCATATATTGGAGATGTCAGCCTTATATTTCAGGTTTCAGGAAAGCAGTCAGCTTGAAGCAGATTAAGAGTGAGGCCCTATTTAGGTCAGAAGAGTTGTACAACATCTCAGTTGTAATGTCATCAAGTAAACATGCATTCTTTGATTTTAGGTTTTAGAGTATATGCCAATTCCACAATTCCAGCTTCAAACTGCACTTCTAGATATACTCGTATATATAGTATCACTCCATCCTCTGGAACTGCTGCTCAAAACAGTGTTTATTCTAACACCTTTTCACCTCAATCATTGTGAGAGGTCCCTCCTGGGAGTCAAGGTCCATGTGTCACCCAGGGGGGTGAACACCACCCTAGAACATTATGATAACCCCCATGACATTATGATAACCCCAGGCTCTTACCTTATCTCTGTCACCCAGAGGGTGACACATGGACCATGACCCCCAGGAGGGACCTCTCAATGATTGAGGTGAAATCCCAGGGGGTGACAGACACATGCACCATTACCCCAACTACCTGTCCGTCACCTCATTTATCCCTTTCTCTGCCACTATACACCCTGCTGCTGCACTCAGCACTTTAACTTCAGACTCATACATTGCGACAAGTTTGTGTGCATGTCTGAGTGGGTGAGGTAGCAATACAGGTTTTATTTTACTTTAGTTTGTATTTATTTTCTCTTATTCCCGATATGTGAATGTCTGTCTGATATTGTGCACTGAGTTCCTGTAACCAAAGCCTAATTCCTCATATGCACAACATACCTGACTAATAAAGTTTGATTCTGATTGTTTGGCGGTAATTTTGTGATCAAGAGGGTTTTGTTTATGTTTAAAGATAATTTTGTGAGCTGTTCTTTTTGCTTATGAACTAAAGTTGGTGCAGTTTCTACCCCTCTCACTAAGGTCCAATGACAAAATATATTGTGACGCAGTGGCTTGCCAGAGGTGGAAAACAAACCCAGGGCATCCGGAAAGACATTTAGAGAGCCACTACAGGGTTCAGAAGGTAGGACCCAAATGCTGTGCATACATGTGACTGGAAGTGCAAGTATGTAATAAGGGATTGATTGTGAAGACCCGGATTAGAACACAAGTCACTGTGTTAGGACGCCAGCACTTTACCATTGTGCTGAAGAGGCCAGGGGAAAATATGGAGATGGTAAATGATTAGAAAAGAAAAAAAAGGACTCTGGAATACTGCAGCAGACACAACTAAAATAAAATTCCCACCTAAAAATTAACCAGATGGAAAAGTGAGAGAAGGGGGAACTTGTCCCTTGGGCTTCAGGAAATACTTTGTTAAGGGAAGGAAAAAGTAACAACCTGAGAAGAAAGAAAGACTCAAGAAAAGAGAAAGGATGCCCAAAAGATAAACTTGACAGATATACTCAAGAGTGTCTACCTGGGTTGCCAGTTGGTCCATCGACAGAAGACAAAGACTCTGTGAGGAGTATGCTCTTGAGAGCTTCTTATAAAGACATGTGAGCAGGTGTGGCTCATCTGGCTTGATTGGACTGTTGTCGCCCTCTGGTGGCTGGTGGTGGTCTGGCGCTAGAGCCAACCCTTACAGACATAGCAGTGATTTCATATTTAAAATATAGAGAAATGTATTTAATAAAACAACAAAAACAAGACATTTAAAACAATACAAGTATCCCAGTTTTGGATGGACTTTTACATAAATCACAAAAAATATGTAAAAGTATGGAATATGGAAAATATAGTCTGAAAATTGTTGATTAAAATAATTTTTATCTATGAACTCTTTAAGTATTGTCCCATTGTGTCGTCTTTATATGTATGCAGTTGTATGCTGTTGACAATCTATCCAAACAACATGGTGGCTTGGTGGTTAGCATGTTTGCTTCTCAGCACTGGGGACCTCTGTTCAAGTCCCTATCTGAATGGAGTTTCCCTGTTCTCCCTGTGTGAGTTTCCTCCCACAAATTCAGTCCCTGACTGTGTGTCACATTATGTCCAATAGAAACAGTTGTCTGAGTGTCTGTGTATGAATGTGTGTGTGCTTGTATGCCCAGTGAAGGATGGTGCTCTGTCACTAGGGTCTGTTCTCTCTCCTCTTCCTACACCAGATTCAGTCCCCTTTCAACTTCTTGCTGGTGTGTGATTGGTCGTGTTAAATTGTAAAGTGACCTTGGGTATCTTGAAAGGTGCTATATAAATTGAACATTCATTCAAACATGGCTAACAGACTCAATCATTGTTAACATACTGGATGGAGTATCATTGGTATTGGTTCTATAATGGAGAGAGCAGGTGAGACATTAGATTATAATGTAATCTAAAGTAAATATATTTAATATGATTACATCATATTTTTATGTGTTTGTGAATAAAATCAAAAGACAAATCATTGATAGGCATACCAGTTTTCATGCAAATCCATTGATGGCTGGTTTTAAGTGTGTTCAATATCAATGCTGCTTGTTGTGTAATATTATAGTAATGAAAAATAAGAAAAACCCTCTATTCTTGATCCTTAAAAGAAGAAATGTTCTTCAGAAATACAGGAACTTAAGTAATCACATGTGGGATTATGGGTGAAAGTCCTTTGAGAATGAGTCTTGGTTTAGTCAGTGATATCATCCCCTATCCCACTGCTGAATTACAAACAGTCCAGTATGTCTGTTTCCTATTTTAATGCTTTTTTCCTTCTTTGTAAGTTTTTTCCTTCTTTGTGAGTTTTTTCCTTCTCTTTCCCGCCCATAAGAAGAAAGTGGGAGGTGTGGAAAAATCCTGTGTGGCAGGGCTCCATGTTTGTGTGTGTCTTGTCCCAGCTCACAGTCAGTTCCACTTCTGCTCTGCAGAGCATGCAGCTGGTGTCTGACGAGTGCTTCACTTCTCTCACTCAGTGCTCAGTCGAACATCACTATCTTGGACTCATCCATCCTAGTCTGCTGATGGGAAATACCAGACATATAATGACCTAGAGCCTAAATACTTATTTTGCAGATTTTTAAAATATCTGAAAATCGTGTGAAATACAGTACTTTTTACTCAGGGTAAGTGAAAAACTTTTACTTACTTTTTAAATATGTGTTGAGATTTGAATACAGCAGCAATATATGATTTAGATAGTTTTACAAATCAAGTAAGTTAGGTAAAATCCATGCAACTCCAAATGTTGTGAAAATTATGTGCACAAAGTGTATACTGCAACTTATTGTCTTTCTTTGAATCTACAAAAACAAAAGTCAGTGGCAGCGTTTGACAGTACATTCTGTTCCAAAATATTTGCTACTAGGAGAGGAAGAAAATGTAAAACGTTTACCTTTGTGATGAACTACAAATGTTGCACTTTATATGGTGGTGAAATCACGCCCTTTGAGCAGCAAGAGGAGAGAGGACTAAGTGAGACATTTTTTCCATAGTCTCAGCCAGATGGTTGGGGGACTCTTGGAGAGGCAGAGCCAGACATAAAACCCATGTGAAGCAGAACCAGATGTTCACCACTTATTCATTGTTTCAAAGTTTCACAGTAATTTCATGCTGTTAAGTACTGTGAATGACCAAAGATGATAAGAATTTAGAAATTTTATATATATATATATATATATATATATATATATATATATATATATATATATATATATATATATATATATATATATATATATGTGTGTGTGTGTGTGTGTGTGTGTGTGTGTGTGTGTGTGTGTGTTGCTTAAGGATAAGAATATGACTTTATGTTAATTTCCCAACATGCATAAACAGACAAGCAATTCAAGTAATTAATGGTCACATTGGTTCAAACTTGCTTTTATCTTAGTACAACCCTTACAGCTGGGCAGCTTAATTATTTGAATTAGATTAAACATCTAATAACTCCAATAGAGGGCAGTGTTGAGTTAACCTTTAATACTCATCAGGTTCTCACAGCCTTGGGTAACATATTAATCAAATCACTTTAGATTCATCACCTTTCTCTTTGAATATGGATGCAAAAATATTACATGGGTTATTATTTAAAATGTTATTTGTGATGTGAAAAAATCAGTTTACTTACATTTTGGGGCAATATGTAAAATTTTAAACTGCTTTATTTACATAATTATGCTTATTTGACTTTTACTGAAGTGAAAGGGGATCAGTGAAGTCTTTAATATGTTAAGAAAATATTCTGAGTTTGGTTGTTTTAAGTATTTTGTTCCATAGTAACAGAATATGATATTTTGAAATGACTATAGGATGAGAGTAGAGAGAGTCTATATATATATATATATAGTCTAATATAAAGTGAATGTTGAAGGAGTGGATTGATTATTTTTGCATTATTGTGAATGGACTCATAATATAATTTGAATTACACTAATGATTTAAATTTCATTAGTGTGAGTGCGCGTGTGTGTGCGTGCGTGTGTGCATTCGGGGAGAGATGCATAAAAACCCACACAAAAAAGTAGTGATGCATGATTTGCAATAGAATTTAATTATATGGATTCTCACGCATGGCAACAATCATAACAATGTTAATTACACAAAGCAATAAGGTAATAATGTAATTAGTTATATGTTGACCAGTGATTTAAGCTTTAGAATATTTTTTATCTCAGTATAACAAACAACAATCAGCAATCTAAAGGAGGCAGAAAATCATTTTGCAACAACAACATTTTAAAGTTGTATTTGCATAGTTTGCATAGGATAAAATCCCATTTTTGATGTATAACTTGTTGCACAGTGAATAGTGACATTACAATGTAACGGTCTCAAATCACTTCATGAATCCTAATACACACACAGTCTACACATTTCTCTAAAATTAACATTTAAATGAACACAGACAGTGAGACAATGCTCCACCAGAGCATAGGGCTGTGTACCGATTGTAACAGAACATTACAATTCTGTTTAAATTAATATGGGCTACAATTTTGACAGTTAACAATAAATCTTTGCACATCATGCACATCTTTTATCTCCCCCTCTTCTCATTCATAACAATGACTATCTGGGTGACCTGTGTAGCCTTAATAAATTGTGTAGGAGAGTACCAGACTTTAATACTGTCAAAGACGTTGAGGACGCTTTATATATTTCACATATGTATTATGTATTTTGACATACTGAATCTCTCTTCACTGCTTAATGATGGTATTTAGCCAAATATTAATGTTACGTAATAAGGTGTTATAATCAGAGCTTCAAGAAAGTTAGGGTTGTTTTGTTGTTTTTTTCCTTCTTGCCATTGTTGAAGGTTTTGCACACTCTACAGAAGTACAGCATGTTTCATAGCAAACAGCTCAAACAATGTTAGCAGTCATACACTAATCAGGACCTTGAGGTCACTTAAATGTAATTGTTTTTGAAACATGTATATATTTTTTTAATAAAGGCCATTTTCTGGTATGAAACCTCAACTTCAACTTCAATGTACACCACTTTACAGGTGTACTTTACAGGTGTGTTTTGTGGTGTACTTTACAGGTGTGTATTCTGGTGCTGCTGTGGAACCATGCGGACAGTGTGGTGGCTGCCACTGTGCACCTTGGCTGTGCTATTTTTAAGTCTCCCAAAGCTTCATGCTCAGGATGGTAAGTTTACCTGAACATATCCAGCTGAACAGAAAAGTTTGATATCTTTATATCTTTATGTTTTTTGTGCTATCTGTCACTCTCAGATAACACTCTAATTAAATGTAACACTAATTAAATGTAGTCCCAACAACTTTGCTGTATTTTTCAAGGAATTCTGCGTGGTACACCTATTTTTTCCAACCTCACTAGATATTCTAATTAGACCCACCTACACCATAAAGCATCCAATATTTAGAATTAGGTAAGGTCTAGGTGTACCTGTACACCTATATAACAGTATAGATCATTTCATTAATGGATTCACCTACACAGATACACATTCATCATTTTAGGTGGTGGTAGTAAAGCAAAATGACTGACAGGAGTTATAGAACTGTAGAACATTTACAGAGCATAAGATGGCGTTGTTGGGAAATAATGCACTGCATTACAATTAAGATGAAAATGTAAAACAGTTGGTGCTTATATTACAACTGGGTAATTTGCTAGAATAATTTAATAAATACTCAGATATATATATATATATATATATATATATATATATATATATATATATATATATATATATAACATGTTGGCAATCATTTACTATAGCATATGTATGGTACAGTAAAATACTGCTGTTGTACAGTGTCAGCCATTTTGAATCGCATCTTCCAAGGTTTCTTCTTTATGTCTGAGTGAGATGTTCTCGCTACTGTTAAATTTGCTTTGCTCCTCATGGTTCCTGATTTGCTTTCTGAAAAGCAGCTTTGAGACAGTGTCTACTGTTTAAAGGTGCAATTTAAATGTAATTGTGATGCTGGTGTGTTCACAGCAAATCTCTGGATTGGCCAAAGTCAATTGTAAATGCTGGTAAATATTGACTATGGGTAAATAATGTAAGGATGATTCAAACATACACCTTTATTAACCACTCATCTGTACTGTTAAACTCACTTTTTTCATCTAAGAATCATGCATTTATGCATGTCTGTTCATTGATCCTCTCAGTTTGTTTTTTTTTTGTTGTTTTTAAGAGGTGTTCAGAAAAAATCAAATGGCAGATACTTTTACCATAAAGTTCATCTACTGTTTTATGTATATTGGTCTACTCAAAGTCCATCAATCTAGGGTTAAATGTCTGTCTGTTACCTTCCTTTTGCCTTCTATCTCTCCACATTTTTTCCACAGAACAAAATGTCCCTTTAAAAAATCCCACATCCTCCCAGTTTTACATTACAATGCATAGATGTAGCTCACCTGGTACAGCAGGTAGAATTTGGCCCTTGCCATCACACTTACTGTCATACTAATGAACATCAAACCTCTTCTGGATAGGAGTGTCTGCCAAGTGTCTTATAACCTCAGATCAGCTACATTGATAAGAGCTATAACCACCCACAGCAGCTTGTGTCGTGTGATCTCAGTGTCTTATTGAGTGTATGTGGTAATAAGCATCAATCTTTCATATAACCAAACAAAACAGGCTTCTATAATAAAATACAGTGATGAACCTGCTTGTTTTCATCTTTTCATTAAAAAAAAAATTATAGTGGCAACAGTAATATGAAATTGTGCCTTTTTCCCCTCAAAAAGGCAAGTGAAACTATCTGCTGTGCTGGAGTATATTAACCCTAACCCTGAATATTACTGGGTTTGTAATTCAATGGAAAGATGAGACAAAGGGTCATGACTGGTACTGTTATAACTGAATTCTGTAACATGAGTCTGCATGGTGGGACTGAATCACAGAAGATAATCAAGAAGCATAAACATGTTTAATACCATAAATATATTTAAAAGTGCCACTTTGCAATAGGAGGTCCATAAGCATTATGTCAGCCTTATGTCTGATGCTATAAATGTATTACATTCAATGTGTCTGCTCAACGAGGAAAATTACAAACATTAACAGTAAAAATGCTTCTTTTGCAATCTTTAAAAATGTGTTCACTAATAAGAAGATGCAAAGTTATATGCAGATATCAAAACCTATTCAAACATCTCCTTGGGGACCACACATTTAATTATTATTAAATAATACAAAAATAAAGCATTCTCCACCAAATCTCACAAAAGATAACATGTTAGAAACATTAATTAAAACAATGAACAAAATAATACATTACAATATTTTATATTAAATAAATATTTACATCAAATAAATAGCAATATGTAGATCTTGTATTTCAACATTTATACATTCTTGACTATTTTCAAGCAAATAATTTCACCGAGTAGCCCACTGCTACAAAAAATTATCCCAAATATTTGTAACTGATAGCTGGTACTGGACACAATCGCACAAGTTTACAAGTTTAATGAAGAGAATTAACAGAAAAGAACATCAAACGAATGTAACACCAAACCACACTAAGCATAACAAATACACACAACTACCAAACACGAAGAAACAGGGAAAGAAGCTAGCATAGCATTCAGACATGGGGAGAACTATACCAACATGAAGCTAAACATTACCATAATGACGGAAACACTGAGAAATACAGAGAAGGAGTGCTAACATACATAACCAAACTCTAAACACATGGACTAACCAAACGAGGGAACAAAGACAAACTCACGCACAACCAGAATACATACATGCATTCACAATAATTGACAAAAACTATGGACAAACAAAAGGGTTAAATGCACAGGCAATGATGAGTAACGAGAGACAGCTGACAATGATAACCAAAGGCCAGGACATAGATACATAGACATGACAGATAGAAGTGAAACCAAGGAAACCAAAAACAAAAAGGTGGGATTAAGGCACATAAAACCACGACAGGGGTAGAGGGCGGAGCCAGACGTGTCAATAATACAACTGAGGAGCCCACTGACACAAGGAATTATCCCAAGCACTACACCTGTCTAGCGAAGATTAACTTTGTTAAAAGATCCACATATAGACATTTAATACACAGTACAAAAAGCACATTTCACTGCACTACCAGGTGAGGTGACACAAATGAAAATTATATTAGTTTCATAGACAAATGTACACTATATAACTAGCAACTTAGTTAGACATTAGTCTAGTGTATACTGATTGATTATGAATAATTATAAAGAGCACCACCCTGAAATTTCAGGGAAATATGTATTTGATAGCTGGAATAGATGAAATGATCTCATTACCAAAGGTGAAGCTCAGAGTCTGTGCAGTGACCCAGTACCACTGGTTGAAATATATTTGCCACAGTAATTGGTTTAATTAACAAATGCTAATTTTATTGATCAATAGATATCAACAAATTAACGTTATAATGCATACACCACTCAAAAACCTGGTTTAGGTTCAGAGAGTTAATCAAGCTATTAACTGAATTCTCTCAATGAGCTTCAAGAGGTAGTCATGTGAAATGGTTTTCAGGTGTGCCTTATCAGGGTTAATTAGTGGAAGTTCAATTAGAGAATCCCAAGAGTGTGCAAAGCAGTAATCAGAGCAAAGGGTGGCTATTTTGAAAAAGCTAGAATATAAAACATGTTTTCAATTATTTCACTTTTTTGTTAGGTACATAACTCCACGTGTTCATTCATAGTTCTGATGCCTTCAGTGAGAATCTACAATGTAAATAGTCATGGAAATAAAAAAATGCATGCATAACATGGGCTTACCATCTCTTAGTTACCAAACATTTGCCACCTGAATAATAAAGCCAAGACAGAAAATCCTGTATTCTTTCATGGCTCCTCAAATGTCATAACTGGCTGCTCATCCTAGAAAACATGACGTAAAAAAAAAATTTAATAGCAAAAAATATCAAGAATGTAGAATTTTGAAGGAGAAATACCAAAAATAATAATAATGGGTTTCTTCATTGATTCAGTCCCCATGCAGCATGGTGTTTATGATGCACTGTGAAAATTCATCAATGTCTTGACACATGAAATCATGTGTGCACCGTGTCTTCTCACTCTCTTGCATTTTTAACCCTCACATTTTGCATTTTGCTTTGTGTTTGTTTCTCTTTCTTGTTCTCTCCTTTCAAAGCACAAGATTCCGCTGACCTTGTACTCTTAATTGATGGATCAGAGAACGTTGGAGCTGCCAACTTCCCTCGCGTCCGTGATTTGGCTCTGCGAGTGATTGAAGGGCTTGATGTGGGCAGGGACACGATCCGGGTAGCCCTCGTACTCTATAGTGCTAACCCAGAGACAAAGTTTTATCTCAATAGCTTTGACAACAAAGGAGACATCCAAAATATTGTGCAAGGGCTTGAATTCCCTGGTGGAGCTGATTCTAATCTTGGGGTGGCCTTGGAGGAGGTAACTGATAATCTGCTGGGCCCAGAGGCAGGTGGGAGGGCAGATGAAGGGGTACCCCAAGCCTTGGTAATTGTCAGTGCTGGGCAGTCCACTGATGATATCAGTGAGGGTGAACGAGCACTGAAGCAGGCCAATGTATATACATTTGTTGTTGCCATGGGCAGTTCAGCTATCGCCCAGTTACAGCCTATTGCAACCGACAAAAGCTTTGTTCTGCCTGTCCATGATATCAGAACAGTGGCCAGTGTGAGTGATCGACTGCTTCACAATATTAATGGGGTGGCCCAGCGCACCATTGTGATACACACTGAATTCACAGAAGGTATGTAAGTATGCAAGGAGGATGTCTGAAATTACACATGATTAGTAATTGCTTTTATTAAATAATGGAATAAATAAATAATAATAATAATAATAATAATAATAATAATATTTGACCATTAACATACGTAAAATGAAAAATTTCTTCTGAAAAAGTTCCTGGTTTGGGTAAAAAAAAATTTCTTGGAATAGTAACATTCATTCAATAATAACAAAATCAAAAACACCCATATTCATAACACCAAGCATAAGTTACCAAGGTTTAGTTGAGTTTAATATGAGTATTTAACACATTTATCTGCTTTTGTTTGGTGTTCTTCCATAAGTGAAATTACCTTTTCTTTATGATCTGTATTATGCAGTCATGCTGCATTACTTGACCACTTACATGAATAGGCTTTCCTGCTAAAAAAGGGCATGTAATATAGTTTTTTTTACATGGCATTACATGTATAATATGAACAAAGAATGTAAAAGGAGAAAGCAAACAGGGTTCTCCATCTGAAGAGCCTAATGAAATTGTAATTCTGCAAGGGTGAGAGGACACTGAGACGAGAGCTGAGTAATCAGAGATGTTTATTTAGCGATAACCACATTAAACATCAAACTTTATGGGATGAAGTCAGACCAATGATTGACAAGGACACAAACCAACACAGACACTTAAATACGCAAACATAAACTGGACACAGGTGCAATACATAATGTTAACAAGACACAGTGCCAAGTGACACGACTCACAGATACAAACTAATAAAAACAGACACACGCACTTACACACATAGACACAGACAGACGTAAACACACAGACAGATTCAGGGGCTTAAACAAACCGTGACAGAATGGTTAGGGTTAGGTATAGGTTTAAAGTGCACCAATTGAATGTTAGAGTGCACTAACCAGAACAACAGAGGTCAGTGCAACTTCAGTGATCCGCAAGACCACATTAACACAAAGGACTTTAAACATAACACACAGAAGACAACACACAGAACACAACACAGAGGGCACAAAACACAGAACATAACACACAGGTGATGTGGTCATTAAAGTACAACATGCACCACCTAAGTGGCTATGGCACAAACCAAAACATACAAGCATACAGCATTCTAGTGCAATCTGTGTAAATTCCCCTTTATTGGGAAAAACATCCACATCTCTATTTAAACATACTTTACTTGGCTGGACTTGACACAGTTTCTTAGTAAACTGTCTATGACACGTGCATTTGTATGTGTGTATTTATTGGATATTGCAAAACTATAAAGAATATATAATTACTCACTGATTAGGGTCTTATAGTAAGTCAAAAATAAATATATTGTTAATCATTCACATGTTAGCTACAAGAGCCAGAACAACAAGACTACACAGACAACACTGATCCCTGTAGAACTTCATCATTTGATCACAACCATGGCATCAGCTAATTGTTATTTGATATTAGATTGATAGTATTATGTCTTGACATCTATATGGATAACAAAGTGCTACAGGAACTCTTTGCAGTTCTCCTGAAAAGTACAAAGTAGTCAAATCATTTTTCATGACGTCAAGGGATTTATACAGTTTATATGGGAGGATATTTATGTGTGGCATTAATGTTTATTAACTTATTTTTTTCTGTGGGGGTTCTTTGATATTGTGTTCTTGTTTTTAGGAGTGCGGGGGTGAAAAACTAGTTTTGGATTTGGGTTAACAATTATTTGGTTAATTAATTATGGTTGGGCACTTTTTTGATAAACATTATATTCTTAGGGTGTAATTGTGGATGATCAATATTTGTGGTTGAGAAGTGATTGTAGGGGAGGTATATTTATGTTTGAGGAAAAATTCTGGTTGAGTAGTTATGCTACTTTTTGAGGAGCTGTTGTGCTTGAGAATTAATAACTTTCAATAGTTCAATCAGCCATAGCTATGATATGATTCTTATAGATAGGTGGCTTCTTCAGATAGTTTTGTTTTGGGGAATTTGGCAGCATAAGCTTTGTTTGGAAGGATACAAATAGAATTAGTTATTAATAAATTAATAGACTTGATCATATTTGCACTAATACCATGTTGACTGCACCCAGGAGAACATATGGGGTTTTTAAAGTTCATAAAAATGTGATTGACACACATGGAATTATCAAACATTACATGAATCAAAAATACAAAATAACAGTGCTAAAAGTTGACAGCAATAAAATTTAATAAAATTTTGTCTTTGTATAAAATGAACAATACAAGTTTCTCAGGTGACAAAAATAACATTTGTTACTTTGGCTCTTTCTCATTTTAGCCATGGCTGTTTCGAAGAGGGACATAATATTCCTCATTGACAGCAGCATGGGTGCCACTCTCGTCAATGCAATTCGTGAATTCATCAGAAAATTTATTGACACCATGCCAATTGGACCTGACCAGGTGCAAATTGGAGTGGCCATGTTTTCCACCACCCCAAGACTCGAGATTGACTTAAACTCATACAGCACAAAGGATTCCCTTATCTCTGCCCTCGCCCGAATTAAACCAAAACCATCACCTGATGTCAACATTGGTGCTGCCCTGGACTTTGTAAGGACCAACATGCTTATACCTGCGAAAGGAAGCCGCATTGAAGAAAGAGTTCCACAGCTTGTGTTGCTGATCACCAGCAAAAAGTCTAAAGACAGTGTCCAACAACCAGCTGAGGCCCTACAACGAATGGGTGTCTTGACCATGGCCACTGGTTCCCGGACTGCCGATGAAGCAGAACTCAAGCAGATAGCGTTTGATGAAAGCCTGGTGTTTATGCTGAAGGACTTCAGAATGTTGCAGCGTCATCCCAAACAGATTGTTTCACCACTATCTACGATTTCAGGTGTTGTTGTGACAGAAGGTCCAACCGAGCCAGGTAATATTTAGAAATTATTATTTAGATATAATATAAAAAATACATTACAAACTCAGTGCATCAATAATGCACACTCTTTGAAATAATTTTCTTTGAAACAATTTTATTTTATACCACATTCTCAGCTGATATATCACTGTAGTTCACATCACTGCCTTGTTTGCTGATAAATAATACTTGAATTCTCTTTCCACAGAAATTGAAATCACAACTATCCAAACCCAGCGAGTAGTACGGGACATTGTGTTCCTGGTTGATGGATCTGACTACGTTGGGAATAACCTGCCGGCTGTCCGAGACTTTATCTCCAGTGTAGTACAACGGCTAGATGTGCGGCCAGAACGAGTGCGCATTGGACTCATACAGTTTTCTGAGGGACAGAGGACAGAGTTCTATTTGAATTCTTATAGCACCAAACAAGATGTACTTGCTAAAATAGCTCAGTTACAACTAATGGGGGGAGATGTGTTAAATACTGGGGCAGCCCTAAAATACGCCCTAGCAAACCACTTCAAGACTTCAGCTGGTTCTCGTGTGAGCCAGGGGGTCCAACAGGTCTTGGTACTGATCACTGGAGGTCCATCTCAAGATGAAGTCAAGAGAGTTGCAGACCAAGTAGCTCTGGCTGGAGTCCTGACTTTTGCTGTTGGAGCTGGTCAGGTGGAGGAGACTGAACTAAAGAGAATCGCTTTTGTTGAAAATCTTGCATACTATGAGATGACTTTTGATGGCTTGCCAAATGTTGTTGAAAATATTATGACGCCACTCATTACTGTTGTTGGTGAGCCAGGTAAGACACCGAATATCTCAGTGTAGCAGCATGTTTACACATAAATATATATATATATAACCATAAATATTGTTTTCTTCTTTTGTCCACAGTTACTACTACTGTCACTGATCGTGGTGAAAGGGATGTTGCCTTTTTGATAGATGGCTCTGATGATGTTAGAGGAGACTTTGGATACATCCGTGACTTTATAATCAAAGTAATTGAACCCCTTGAAGTTGGTATTGATAAAGTGCGTATTGCAGTTGTCCAACACAGTGAAAAACCAGCTCCAAGTTTCTACCTAAATACCTACAAAACCAAAGAAGAAGTCTTGGGGGCTCTTAGACGACTTAGTCTGACTGGTGGCAGGAACCTGAATACTGGAGCTGCTCTAACATACATGAAAGACACTATTTTATCTTCCGCTTATGGTAGTCGAGCAAACCAAAATGTCCCCCAATTTTTGATTGTTCTGACTGGAGGGAAATCGAGGGACAGTGTAAGAGAACCTGCAGGTGCCTTAAAGACTGAAGGAGTTGTACCTTTTGGTGTTGGAGTGAAAAATGCAGATCCCAAGCAGATTGCAGCTATCTCACACAATCCATCATTTGCCTTCAATGTGAAAGAATTTAGTCAGCTCGGCACAGTGCAGCAAAAGCTCAACAGCTACGTGAGTCTACCAAAAGACCAACTCGAGGTTGTTCTGGAACAAGGTAAGGCACATTTTCTCTGAATGTAGATTGTTTAATTTGGTATTAAGCTATTGTTTTCTTTTCAAAGGCTCTTTTAAAAATTATTTATTGTATTTTAGTTCATACCGGTGAAATCCCAAAAGATGTTGTGTTCCTACTGGATGGTTCTGATGAGTCTAAAAATGGCTTCCATGCCATTTGTGATTTTGTTCAAAAAATTGTGGAGAGCCTCAGTGTAGAGGAGGGTAAAGACAGAGTTTCTGTGGTGCAGTACAGTGGCGAGCCCAGGGCGCATTTTTATCTCAATACTTATAAACAGAAGCAGGAAGCTTTAAATGCCATAAAAGTTTTGGAACACAAAGGAGGACAAATGGCAAACATTGGAGCTGCCTTGGAGTTTGTGAGGCATAATGTTTTTACTTCTTCATTGGGAAGTGGACGACTTCAGATACTTATTTTATTATCTAGTACATCATCTAGTGATGTGGTAAAAGGTCCTGCTATGGCTCTAAAAGATCTTGAAGTAATATCAATGAGCATTGGTGTGGAAACTGCAGATCTAAATGAGCTCAACAGAATCTCACTGCAACCCAGCTTCACATACACAGTCAGCAGTTTTGATGACCTTTCTAAAATTGAGCCACAAGTGATTTCATCTTTAAAGGCTGTTTCATTGGAATATATACCTGACACTGTAAAGCCTGAAATAGTTGGTAAGAACTTCCACATTTATGTTAAATTTATGAATTAAAATGCATTAGATGCATCTGACAATTATACAGTATGTATATGGCTAAATTGTGTTAGAATGTTCTCACTATGTTCCTTACCTCTGTTGTTTCTGCACTTGGCATGTTTTCTTTTGAAAACATGTCCACTCCATGAGAACATTTTTTCTTGCCAAGTCTCCATTCACACTATTGCCTTCCCCAGAATTTTGATAAACAAGTTCATTTTGAAGATGCCCTTCTTTATGATTTCAGAGTCATTTACTATGCTTTTAAACAATGATCCGGACACACTCTTTATACACATATTGTTTGTTGCATGTATTAAAACCCATTAGAATTTAATCAACTAAATTAAAATATATTTCAATATTTATGCATCTGTCCTGAAATGATGCAGGGAACAGCAAACGGGATATAGTATTTCTCTTTGATGGTTCGGATGATTCCAGAAACGGTCTACCTGCAATCCGTGAGTTTATTCGAAGAATGGCTGAGGATCTCGACATTGATGGAGGCAATGTCCGAATTGCTGTAGTACAGTACAGCGAAGATGCTTTGGTGCATTTCATATTTAATACTCACAAGAGCCAGAAAGACATGATACATGCAATAAGAAGTCTCAAACCCAAGGGTGGAACAACTCTAAATACTGGTGCTGCACTGAAGTACATCAAGTCAAACATTTTCAATGTTGCCTCTGGAAGCAGACACAAGAATAGAGTTCCCCAACTTCTTATTGTAATAACAGGTCAAGGGTCTAGTGATGATGTGACAGAACCCGCTGAAGATCTCAAAGTTTTTGGAGTTTTGTCCATTGCTATCGGACTGAAGAATGCAGTTAACAGAGAGCTAAAGAGCATAGCATATTCACCTAGATTTCTTTTTAATTTACCAGTCTTTGGTGAACTCTTGTCTATACAACCAGAAATCCTTTCCTTTATCAAATCCAAAATGGCAAAAGAGCCCCCTACTATTGTTGGTAAGAACTGTGACCTTCTTCAAGATGTCATTTTTGATTCACATTAACTTTTTATGACAGAATAGTTTGTATATGAATTTTAGTTTAATTGAAGGGAAATCAATGGATCACCTTTGTTTCTCTACGCTTTTTGCTCTGCTAGGCCGTTTTATGGATTCAGACACTCCTGGTCTCTTTGTTAAGATCTGTTTTGTTTTAAATGATACCTTCGTTCTTCATTCCTTCTAGTCCAAAACACTTCAGATTTTTTGATACGTTTGTTTTGGTCCTTTTTTGTCTTGGAATATTGCTTGCATAATATGAAGATTTTTCTTCAGCTTGAACTCTTCCTTGAGTCAATGATTTCTTAATCATTGTTGATATTCATTTGCTGGAAACTCCTAATCTTCAACCTTTACTTGCCTTGGTCGCTTGTTAGTTTTTATTACCTTCGTAGATTTGCACCAGGAAATTTGCTAATATCATTCATTCACAATGAAACCTTTTCAATCTTTTAATTCTAATATTCTAATAATGCAATATTAATGAACTATGTATCTATATTAAACCATGGAAATGTCAAAATAAAGAAAATAGTCTCTAATTTATCTTATTTTAATAAATGTTAACAAAGCAATTTCTATGTGTTTCCTAGTTGAATTAGATGCATCACAGAGAGACATTGTTTTTCTGCTGGATGGGTCTGACTACACTAAAAATGGATTTCAAACCATGTGTCAGTTTGTTGGAAGAGTGGTGGAGAAACTCAGTGTTGGACAGAGTGCAGACCGAGTGTCTGTGGTGCAGTACAGTACACATGCACAGGTTCATTTTTTGCTAAATACACATTACTCAATGCAAGACATTCTCAGGTCAATTGAAAGCCTGCAACACCAAGGAGGTCCCCTTAACACAGGAGCAGCACTTGATTATGTTAAAAAACATGTGTTTACTGTGTCTTCTGGAAGTAGACACTTAGAGGGTGTTCCTCAGATTCTTATTCTGATAACTGGGGGCAGGTCTCAGGATGATGTTCGACCTGCAGCGGCTTCACTTAAACAGAACAATATTGTAGCATTCTGTGTGGGGACTCACAATGCAGATGTGATTCAACTTCAAATGATTTCAAACACTCCCAGTCATACCTTTACTGTCCCTTGGTTTGATGAACTTCAAAATATTGAACAGAACTTTATGTCATATATAAAAAGAGTGCCTCATCAACCAGTGAGACTGGAACCAACTATATTGGGTAAGAATGATTTTAATTAATCTTTATAAATCTTTATACATCTCTTGGTCAGAATTTATTTACAGAGTTGGGTTTACAGAAATTGTGATATTTATGAACAGTGGGATTTATGTGGCATTTTAAAACAGGAGCATCAGTTTTATTCTCTGCTTTCCTGGATATATGAGTGTTTGTTATGTTGCCTTTACTTCTTTCCTTTAAAAATGCTAGCTTTTTTCCTTTTCACAACAGATGGTGGTAGAAGAGATATTGTATTTTTAATTGATGGCTCTGACAACACGAAGGGAAGTTTCTCGAGCATACAAAACTTTATCCAGATGTTGGCAGAGAGACTAAGCTTGGGCCAGAATAGAGATCATATTTCTGTTGTCCAATACAGTGATAATGTAACTGTGGATTTCTTTTTAAATACACATTCATCAAGAGAGGATATTATTGACAGTGTTCAACGCCTGCGACACAAAGGAGGAAAATACCGTAACACTGGGGCAGCCCTGCAATATGTAGTGGATGAAGTCTTTAATGTCATCTCAGGTAGTAGAAAGTTTGAGGGTGTTCCACAAATTTTGATTCTTTTAACTGCTGGACGGTCTAGAGATGATATCAGAGGCACAGTCAAAGCTCTTAAGAAAATGGGAGTCATTCCCATAAGTGTTGGTACCACAAATGCTGACACTCTTGAACTACAAACAGTATCCCACGAACCAAATTACTTTTTCATAACTAACTTTGACAATCTTTTCACAATTAAAGAAGATATTTTGGCTTTAATAAAAGGAGCTTCAGTCAAACCAATGGCTACTACTGTTCTTCCGAGTATTGGTAAGAGATGGCATTCTTTATTTTTGTCACTAGCATACTTTATTGAGTTATGCAGTGCATTAAGTATAACTGTAATTAAATTTTTTTAACATGTGTCATTTTGTATTCCAGAATCTGTTGTTTCAAGGGATGTTGCATTTCTTGTGGATGGGTCTGACGATTCTAGAAATGGCTTTGAAGCTATTCGTGGCTTTATCCAAAAGGTTGTTGAAAATCTTAGTATAGAGGAGAATGGTGATAGAGTTGCCCTGGTCCAATACAATAGAAATGCCACTGCCAATTTTTATCTCAACTCCTATTCATCTAAAAATGAGGTGCTGAATTCAATGCGCTCAGTGAAGCACAAGGGTGGAAGACCATTGAACAGTGGTGCTGCTCTTCAATTTATTAGAGACTATATTTTCACTCCATCATCTGGAGGCAGACGTTTGGAAGGTGTACCTCAGATTCTATATATGTTTTGCGGTGGGCGATCAAATGATGATATCAGGGGAGCTTCACAAGCATTAAGGGATGGTGACGTGAAGATCTTTACTATTGGGACAAGAAATGCTGACACTTTAGAGTTGCAAACAATGTCATCTACACCAGCATTTGCTTTTTCCATCCATGACTTTAACTACGTAGACAGCATCTACCAAAATGTTGTCTCTGTTTTGAGTGGTGCTGGAGAAATTCAAGAGCAGATCACAACATCTGAGGGTAAGAATTCTACTGAAGGAAACATAATGTAAAATATATAAGAATATAATATAAAAATATAATATAAAATAAATAAATCGTATATAAAATATAATATAAAAAACAATTTGGATTTTTTCATGATTCTGTGTTCTCATTTGTGTTCTGTGTGTGTATGAAGTAAGCTTCAAGACTAGCTAAATAAAAAAACATATTTCAGAGGACAACTTCAATTTACAACTTTAGTTCTTAATAATTTAACTCCTATTGATAATAAGCAGCTTTTCTATACTGTGATAGCAGTCTCATCTATGAAGCTTTGTGCTGTTTGTCCAAGCCCCATCTGTACTGTGTTCATCCTATCACAAACTGTCACCAGCATACTTACATATGAAGCTTTTTGCTGTTTTTATCCTAGCCCAAATTGTGACTGCCAAAGCAGACATTGTCTTCCTCATTGATGGGTCTGATGATGCTCAAAACCATTTTGAAGCAATACGAGGATTTGTGGCCCATTTGGTGGACAATTTTGATATCGGTCATGACAAGGATCAAATTGCTGTTGTACAATTTAGCAACACTGCAGTAACAAGTTTCAATCTCAATACTTATACATCGACTGCTGAGGTAGAAAATGCTGTACAAAACCTCATACAACAGGGTGGAAGACCACAATATATTGGATCAGCTATTCAGTTTGTGAAAAACAATGTATTGACTCCCAAAAATGGAAGTCGCGGAAATGAAGGTGTAAAACAGATTCTTGTGATACTGGCAAGTGGGAGATCAAGAGACTCCCCAATAGAACCTGCCAGCATATTAAAAAATGCTGGGGTAACAGTGTTTGCCATTGGATCAGGTCTTGCAGATCAAAATGAAATGGAGGCAATTTCTTCACAAGCAGATTTTACATTTGAAGTCCCTAATTTTCATAATTTGCAGAGTATTCAACAGAGCCTATTGAAAAAATTTGCAGAAGTGAAACTTAAAGAGGAAATAGTTCATGGTAAGGAATATTTCACATTTTATCATTCTTAGAATGGTTGTCATATCAAAAAGTAAACCTTTTCAAAGTTAAATTTTGTATAAAAATTATGGAATGCTTTTGCAAATAATTAAACATTTGCTTTGTCATCTTCAGCTGTTGCAGTTCAACCAAAAGAGTTAAAAAGAGATATCGCTTTCCTTGTGGATGGCTCAGACAATGCTAGAGAAGGATTTCAAACATTGTGTGATTTTCTCTACAATTTTATAGCAAATCTGATTATTGGAATTAATGATGACAGAATTGCAGTTATTCAATACAGCAATGTAGCTGTGGCAAATTTTTATCTAAATTCATTCTCAAAAAAGGAAGATGTACTAAATGCTGTAAAAGGGCTCACTCACAGGGGTGGGAGACCCCTCAATACAGCTAATGCACTTTGGTATGTAAAAAACAATATTTTTGTAACTTCATCTGGGAGTAGAAGAAGTCAGGGAGTGCCGCAAATACTGATTGTGATGACAGCAGGACAATCAAGAGACAACATCACTGAAGCAGCCAATAATCTCAAAAGTCATGGCGTGTCAATAATTGGAATAGGGATAAAAAACTCGAATTTTGATGAAGTGAAAAAGATTTCATCTAAAGACAAACATTTCTTTGTGAAGGACTTTACTTACCTACCAGAAATTCAAAGGCAGCTGGTAACTGTATTAACAATCAATTTGTTAGAGGAAACTACAGAAGAGCAAACAAGTGGTAAGTTCTGTATGAAGGTAAATCTGTTGCTTGAGTGTGAAGGACATGATCTGAGAACTTGTAAAATAAAATCTATACTTGTATTTTTAATTTGAAAACTTGTAAACTAAAAGTTGCACTACAAAAAGGATGATTGCTAAGGTCAGAGCCAGTGATCACTGAGCTGCAGTTAGCTAGCTAGTTTGTTATCTTTGTTAACCAGCTGGTTAGTTTCCCTTCACATTTTCTTAGACAGGCCAACTCTATTATAATGTGTCTGGGCAATATTAGCATAACTAGCAATCTAGCTAGCTAAGATAAAGTCATAACGGCATTACAACTCAAGTGTTCAAGTGACTTTTTCCATCATATTTTAATATTGATGACTTAATGTGGTTTGCCATGTTTGTAGTATTAGCAAAACAATGTGCATAAAATAAATGTACCGTCATTTGGTGTGGCATCATTGACTGAGATTAATCAGGGATAATTTCTCTGTGTCAAGAAATTTTTTGAACGTTTCTGATTAATCACAAATTATGGCACACCCCCACTGCCCCACTTCCCTTACAAGTGCACAAATCAGTTTTGCAACAAGTACACTGAGATATGTGTTGCAAAAGTTGAGGCGGGCAGATTTGAAGTTGTACTTAATTAGTTTACAAAAAAACAAGTGCAACTTTTAGTTTTCAAGTTCTCAAATAAAAAATACAAGAACAGATTTTGTTTTATAAGTTCTCAAATCATGTTCTTCACGTTCTCAGGTTTAGCAACAGATACACCCTCACAGTTCTGTGTGGACTCACAAAAATAAATGAAACAATGAATGAAACAATGAACATTTGACACCAATGATGAAATATATATATTTTGCTCTATTTTTATGTTATGTAGGAAAGCTGCATAAAAATTATGATGTAGTATTTCTTCTGGACGGTTCCGATGGCACTAGGAGTTCTTTCGCAGCAATGCGTGACTTTGTTCAAAGAACGGTTGAGAGGCTGAGTGTGTCAGAGGAGGGAGACCGTGTGTCGGTAGTCCAGTTCAGCAGAGACCCAGAGGCTCATTTCTATCTTAACACATACGCCACAAAGGAAGACGTTCTAAACACCGTTAGAAGTCTGAGGCACAAAGGAGGAAGAACGTTGAACACGGGGGCGGCTCTCCAGTACATCAGAGACAATGTCTTTACTGCCGCCTCCGGTGGCAGACGACTGGAAGGAGCGCGACAGATACTGGTCCTGCTGACAGGTGGACGGTCGTTTGATGACGTTGACACCTCCGCCTCTGCTCTTAAGGATCAGGGAGTCTTAATCTTTGGAATAGGATCGAGGGGCTCTGATAGCAGGGAGCTTCAGAGGATTTCTTATGACCCCAGTTACGCTCTGTCTGTGTCAGACTTCACTGAGCTCCCAAATGTCCAAGAGCAACTTTTGACATCGGTAGAGGCTGTTTCTGTTCCCATCACTCCTCCAACACCATATACCATTGGTAGGCATTTGTGAAAGCTCTTTATGCCTTGTTTTAATGTGAATGTTTTCATGGTGCTTTTTTGATTTGAAGTTTGCTCCATTTCATGGTGAGAGGAATCGGTGGCCTTGAGCTGCTTCATTGCTGCAACACGAGCCCCATGAACTCTGAAACATTCTAGGCGAGAGTCTCTGTTGTCTTGACTACTGCAACTGATGCATTTATTTAACCAAAATGTGTGTGACTAAAATGGCACTGTTTTCTTCCTAGTTCAATATGACATGCCCCGAAAGGACATTGTCTTTCTTCTGGATGGTTCGGATGGCACAAGGAAAGGATTCCCTGCCATGCTTGAATTTGTGCAAAACCTAATCCAAACCTTTGATGTAGACGAGAGCAGGGACCGCGTTTCCGTTGTGCAGTACAGTAGAGAGCCCGAGGCCCATTTCTATTTGAATACCTTCTCAACAAAGGAGGAGGTCCTTGACAATGTCAAAGGCATAAGACACAGAGGAGGGCGACTACTCAACACCGGCTCCGCTCTCCAGTATGTGAGCGACCACGTGCTCACTGCCTCTGCCGGCAGCAGGCGTCAGCAAGGTGTCACACAGGTTCTTATCCTGCTCAGTGGGTCACGGTCAAGTGACAACGTAGATGAACCTGCTACTGCCCTGAAAGAAAGCGGGGTCTTGATTTTTGGTGTTGGCACTAGGAATTCAAGCAGAGAGGTTCAGAAAATTGTCACTGATCCCACATTTGCTCAGTCTGTTCCCGAGCTCTCTGACCTCGCAAGAGTCCGGCAGCAGTTTGTCACATCTCTCGGCAAAGGGCTGTCTGAGGTAACACCGATCATAACGACAGACATAGGTAAGGCAGATTTCCACAAATGTCTTACAAATGCCCACACGACCAGTGCTGAAATTCCATACTCGATTATTAGCATGTTGGGCGTCATTTTAGCATGTAAATTCATCATGCTGATGATTTTATATGGTGAAAGGGCAGGTTAGCGCATTGTGCAGGGGTCTTCAGTCAGGGCTTCAGACTGAACTGCCGATCTTCGTGTCCCAGAAGTCCTCCTTCGGGATTCTCAGGCGCAGTTTTCTTTCCATGGGCCCCGCGATCTAAACGTCACATAATATAGCCAAAGTCCAAGTCTGCATTACTCAGCCAAACGTGTGCTGCAATGCATGCGCACCAAAATAGCTCTACCCACCTTGTCCAAGCCAAGGGAGTGAAGTAATCCAAGCTTTAAGATCGGCAGTGAATAGCGCAGGAGAGAAGAGAATGTCCTTTTTAATTATACTGTAGCCCTTCCAAAGGTGTTCATGTTTGAAAAACAAACTAGTGATGTTGATGTGACTTTGTTTTTTCTCTTTTCACTGCCCATAGCTCACAAACGAGTGGCCAAGAGGGATGTAGTATTCCTTCTGGACGGTTCCGATGGCACTAGGAGTTCTTTCGCAGCAATGCGTGACTTTGTTCAAAGAACGGTTGAGAGGCTGAGTGTGTCAGAGGAGGGAGACCGTGTGTCGGTAGTCCAGTTCAGCAGAGACCCAGAGGCTCATTTCTATCTTAACACATACGCCACAAAGGAAGACGTTCTAAACACCGTTAGAAGTCTGAGGCACAAAGGAGGAAGAACATTGAACACGGGGGCGGCTCTCCAGTACGTCAGAGACAATGTCTTTACTGCCGCCTCCGGTGGCAGACGACTGGAAGGAGCACGACAGATACTGGTCCTGCTGACAGGTGGACGGTCGTTTGATGACGTTGACACCTCCGCCTCTGCTCTTAAGGATCAGGGAGTCTTAATCTTTGGAATAGGATCGAGGGGCTCTGATAGCAGGGAGCTTCAGAGGATTTCTTATGACCCCAGTTACGCTCTGTCTGTGTCAGACTTCACTGAGCTCCCAAATGTCCAAGAGCAACTTTTGACATCGGTAGAGGCTGTTTCTGTTCCCATCACTCCTCCAACACCATATACCATTGGTAGGCATTTGTGAAAGCTCTTTATGCCTTGTTTTAATGTGAATGTTTTCATGGTGCTTTTTTGATTTGAAGTTTGCTCCATTTCATGGTGAGAGGAATCGGTGGCCTTGAGCTGCTTCATTGCTGCAACACGAGCCCCATGAACTCTGAAACATTCTAGGCGAGCGTCTCTGTTGTCTTGACTACTGCAACTGATGCATTTATTTAACCAAAATGTGTGTGACTAAAATGGCACTGTTTTCTTCCTAGTTCAATATGACATGCCCCGAAAGGACATTGTCTTTCTTCTGGATGGTTCGGATGGCACAAGGAAAGGATTCCCTGCCATGCTTGAATTTGTGCAAAACCTAATCCAAACCTTTGATGTAGACGAGAGCAGGGACCGCGTTTCCGTTGTGCAGTACAGTAGAGAGCCCGAGGCCCATTTCTATTTGAATACCTTCTCAACAAAGGAGGAGGTCCTTGACAATGTCAAAGGCATAAGACACAGAGGAGGGCGACTACTCAACACCGGCTCCGCTCTCCAGTATGTGAGCGACCACGTGCTCACTGCCTCTGCCGGCAGCAGGCGTCAGCAAGGTGTCACACAGGTTCTTATCCTGCTCAGTGGGTCACGGTCAAGTGACAACGTAGATGAACCTGCTACTGCCCTGAAAGAAAGCGGGGTCTTGATTTTTGGTGTTGGCACTAGGAATTCAAGCAGAGAGGTTCAGAAAATTGTCACTGATCCCACATTTGCTCAGTCTGTTCCCGAGCTCTCTGACCTCGCAAGAGTCCGGCAGCAGTTTGTCACATCTCTCGGCAAAGGGCTGTCTGAGGTAACACCGATCATAACGACAGACATAGGTAAGGCAGATTTCCACAAATGTCTTACAAATGCCCACACGACCAGTGCTGAAATTCCATACTCGATTATTAGCATGTTGGGCGTCATTTTAGCATGTAAATTCATCATGCTGATGATTTTATATGGTGAAAGGGCAGGTTAGCGCATTGTGCAGGGGTCTTCAGTCAGGGCTTCAGACTGAACTGCCGATCTTCGTGTCCCAGAAGTCCTCCTTCGGGATTCTCAGGCGCAGTTTTCTTTCCATGGGCCCCGCGATCTAAACGTCACATAATATAGCCAAAGTCCAAGTCTGCATTACTCAGCCAAACGTGTGCTGCAATGCATGCGCACCAAAATAGCTCTACCCACCGTGTCCAAGCCAAGGGAGTGAAGTAATCCAAGCTTTAAGATCGGCAGTGAATAGCGCAGGAGAGAAGAGAATGTCCTTTTTAATTATACTGTAGCCCTTCCAAAGGTGTTCATGTTTGAAAAACAAACTAGTGATGTTGATGTGACTTTGTTTTTTCTCTTTTCACTGCCCATAGCTCACAAACGAGTGGCCAAGAGGGATGTAGTATTCCTTCTGGACGGTTCCGATGGCACTAGGAGTTCTTTCGCAGCAATGCGTGACTTTGTTCAAAGAACGGTTGAGAGGCTGAGTGTGTCAGAGGAGGGAGACCGTGTGTCGGTAGTCCAGTTCAGCAGAGACCCAGAGGCTCATTTCTATCTTAACACATACGCCACAAAGGAAGACGTTCTAAACACCGTTAGAAGTCTGAGGCACAAAGGAGGAAGAACGTTGAACACGGGGGCGGCTCTTCAGTACGTCAGAGACAATGTCTTTACTGCCGCCTCCGGTGGCAGACGACTGGAAGGAGCGCGACAGATACTGGTCCTGCTGACAGGTGGACGGTCGTTTGATGACGTTGACACCTCCGCCTCTGCTCTTAAGGATCAGGGAGTCTTAATCTTTGGAATAGGATCGAGGGGCTCTGATAGCAGGGAGCTTCAGAGGATTTCTTATGACCCCAGTTACGCTCTGTCTGTGTCAGACTTCACTGAGCTCCCAAATGTCCAAGAGCAACTTTTGACATCGGTAGAGGCTGTTTCTGTTCCCATCACTCCTCCAACACCATATACCATTGGTAGGCATTTGTGAAAGCTCTTTATGCCTTGTTTTAATGTGAATGTTTTCATGGTGCTTTTTTGATTTGAAGTTTGCTCCATTTCATGGTGAGAGGAATCGGTGGCCTTGAGCTGCTTCATTGCTGCAACACGAGCCCCATGAACTCTGAAACATTCTAGGCGAGCGTCTCTGTTGTCTTGACTACTGCAACTGATGCATTTATTTAACCAAAATGTGTGTGACTAAAATGGCACTGTTTTCTTCCTAGTTCAATATGACATGCCCCGAAAGGACATTGTCTTTCTTCTGGATGGTTCGGATGGCACAAGGAAAGGATTCCCTGCCATGCTTGAATTTGTGCAAAACCTAATCCAAACCTTTGATGTAGACGAGAGCAGGGACCGCGTTTCCGTTGTGCAGTACAGTAGAGAGCCCGAGGCCCATTTCTATTTGAATACCTTCTCAACAAAGGAGGAGGTCCTTGACAATGTCAAAGGCATAAGACACAGAGGAGGGCGACTACTCAACACCGGCTCCGCTCTCCAGTATGTGAGCGACCACGTGCTCACTGCCTCTGCCGGCAGCAGGCGTCAGCAAGGTGTCACACAGGTTCTTATCCTGCTCAGTGGGTCACGGTCAAGTGACAACGTAGATGAACCTGCTACTGCCCTGAAAGAAAGCGGGGTCTTGATTTTTGGTGTTGGCACTAGGAATTCAAGCAGAGAGGTTCAGAAAATTGTCACTGATCCCACATTTGCTCAGTCTGTTCCCGAGCTCTCTGACCTCGCAAGAGTCCGGCAGCAGTTTGTCACATCTCTCGGCAAAGGGCTGTCTGAGGTAACACCGATCATAACGACAGACATAGGTAAGGCAGATTTCCACAAATGTCTTACAAATGCCCACACGACCAGTGCTGAAATTCCATACTCGATTATTAGCATGTTGGGCGTCATTTTAGCATGTAAATTCATCATGCTGATGATTTTATATGGTGAAAGGGCAGGTTAGCGCATTGTGCAGGGGTCTTCAGTCAGGGCTTCAGACTGAACTGCCGATCTTCGTGTCCCAGAAGTCCTCCTTCGGGATTCTCAGGCGCAGTTTTCTTTCCATGGGCCCCGCAATCTAAACGTCACATAATATAGCCAAAGTCCAAGTCTGCATTACTCAGCCAAACGTGTGCTGCAATGCATGCGCACCAAAATAGCTCTACCCACCGTGTCCAAGCCAAGGGAGTGAAGTAATCCAAGCTTTAAGATCGGCAGTGAATAGCGCAGGAGAGAAGAGAATGTCCTTTTTAATTATACTGTAGCCCTTCCAAAGGTGTTCATGTTTGAAAAACAAACTAGTGATGTTGATGTGACTTTGTTTTTTCTCTTTTCACTGCCCATAGCTCACAAACGAGTGGCCAAGAGGGATGTAGTATTCCTTCTGGACGGTTCCGATGGCACTAGGAGTTCTTTCGCAGCAATGCGTGACTTTGTTCAAAGAACGGTTGAGAGGCTGAGTGTGTCAGAGGAGGGAGACCGTGTGTCGGTAGTCCAGTTCAGCAGAGACCCAGAGGCTCATTTCTATCTTAACACATACGCCACAAAGGAAGACGTTCTAAACACCGTTAGAAGTCTGAGGCACAAAGGAGGAAGAACGTTGAACACGGGGGCGGCTCTCCAGTACGTCAGAGACAATGTCTTTACTGCCGCCTCCGGTGGCAGACGACTGGAAGGAGCGCGACAGATACTGGTCCTGCTGACAGGTGGACGGTCGTTTGATGACGTTGACACCTCCGCCTCTGCTCTTAAGGATCAGGGAGTCTTAATCTTTGGAATAGGATCGAGGGGCTCTGATAGCAGGGAGCTTCAGAGGATTTCTTATGACCCCAGTTACGCTCTGTCTGTGTCAGACTTCACTGAGCTCCCAAATGTCCAAGAGCAACTTTTGACATCGGTAGAGGCTGTTTCTGTTCCCATCACTCCTCCAACACCATATACCATTGGTAGGCATTTGTGAAAGCTCTTTATGCCTTGTTTTAATGTGAACGTTTTCATGGTGCTTTTTTGATTTGAAGTTTGCTCCATTTCATGGTGAGAGGAATCGGTGGCCTTGAGCTGCTTCATTGCTGCAACACGAGCCCCATGAACTCTGAAACATTCTAGGCGAGCGTCTCTGTTGTCTTGACTACTGCAACTGATGCATTTATTTAACCAAAATGTGTGTGACTAAAATGGCACTGTTTTCTTCCTAGTTCAATATGACATGCCCCGAAAGGACATTGTCTTTCTTCTGGATGGTTCGGATGGCACAAGGAAAGGATTCCCTGCCATGCTTGAATTTGTGCAAAACCTAATCCAAACCTTTGATGTAGACGAGAGCAGGGACCGCGTTTCCGTTGTGCAGTACAGTAGAGAGCCCGAGGCCCATTTCTATTTGAATACCTTCTCAACAAAGGAGGAGGTCCTTGACAATGTCAAAGGCATAAGACACAGAGGAGGGCGACTACTCAACACCGGCTCCGCTCTCCAGTATGTGAGCGACCACGTGCTCACTGCCTCTGCCGGCAGCAGGCGTCAGCAAGGTGTCACACAGGTTCTTATCCTGCTCAGTGGGTCACGGTCAAGTGACAACGTAGATGAACCTGCTACTGCCCTGAAAGAAAGCGGGGTCTTGATTTTTGGTGTTGGCACTAGGAATTCAAGCAGAGAGGTTCAGAAAATTGTCACTGATCCCACATTTGCTCAGTCTGTTCCCGAGCTCTCTGACCTCGCAAGAGTCCGGCAGCAGTTTGTCACATCTCTCGGCAAAGGGCTGTCTGAGGTAACACCGATCATAACGACAGACATAGGTAAGGCAGATTTCCACAAATGTCTTACAAATGCCCACACGACCAGTGCTGAAATTCCATACTCGATTATTAGCATGTTGGGCGTCATTTTAGCATGTAAATTCATCATGCTGATGATTTTATATGGTGAAAGGGCAGGTTAGCGCATTGTGCAGGGGTCTTCAGTCAGGGCTTCAGACTGAACTGCCGATCTTCGTGTCCCAGAAGTCCTCCTTCGGGATTCTCAGGCGCAGTTTTCTTTCCATGGGCCCCGCGATCTAAACGTCACATAATATAGCCAAAGTCCAAGTCTGCATTACTCAGCCAAACGTGTGCTGCAATGCATGCGCACCAAAATAGCTCTACCCACCTTGTCCAAGCCAAGGGAGTGAAGTAATCCAAGCTTTAAGATCGGCAGTGAATAGCGCAGGAGAGAAGAGAATGTCCTTTTTAATTATACTGTAGCCCTTCCAAAGGTGTTCATGTTTGAAAAACAAACTAGTGATGTTGATGTGACTTTGTTTTTTCTCTTTTCACTGCCCATAGCTCACAAACGAGTGGCCAAGAGGGATGTAGTATTCCTTCTGGACGGTTCCGATGGCACTAGGAGTTCTTTCGCAGCAATGCGTGACTTTGTTCAAAGAACGGTTGAGAGGCTGAGTGTGTCAGAGGAGGGAGACCGTGTGTCGGTAGTCCAGTTCAGCAGAGACCCAGAGGCTCATTTCTATCTTAACACATACGCCACAAAGGAAGACGTTCTAAACACCGTTAGAAGTCTGAGGCACAAAGGAGGAAGAACATTGAACACGGGGGCGGCTCTCCAGTACGTCAGAGACAATGTCTTTACTGCCGCCTCCGGTGGCAGACGACTGGAAGGAGCACGACAGATACTGGTCCTGCTGACAGGTGGACGGTCGTTTGATGACGTTGACACCTCCGCCTCTGCTCTTAAGGATCAGGGAGTCTTAATCTTTGGAATAGGATCGAGGGGCTCTGATAGCAGGGAGCTTCAGAGGATTTCTTATGACCCCAGTTACGCTCTGTCTGTGTCAGACTTCACTGAGCTCCCAAATGTCCAAGAGCAACTTTTGACATCGGTAGAGGCTGTTTCTGTTCCCATCACTCCTCCAACACCATATACCATTGGTAGGCATTTGTGAAAGCTCTTTATGCCTTGTTTTAATGTGAATGTTTTCATGGTGCTTTTTTGATTTGAAGTTTGCTCCATTTCATGGTGAGAGGAATCGGTGGCCTTGAGCTGCTTCATTGCTGCAACACGAGCCCCATGAACTCTGAAACATTCTAGGCGAGCGTCTCTGTTGTCTTGACTACTGCAACTGATGCATTTATTTAACCAAAATGTGTGTGACTAAAATGGCACTGTTTTCTTCCTAGTTCAATATGACATGCCCCGAAAGGACATTGTCTTTCTTCTGGATGGTTCGGATGGCACAAGGAAAGGATTCCCTTCCATGCTTGAATTTGTGCAAAACCTAATCCAAACCTTTGATGTAGACGAGAGCAGGGACCGCGTTTCCGTTGTGCAGTACAGTAGAGAGCCCGAGGCCCATTTCTATTTGAATACCTTCTCAACAAAGGAGGAGGTCCTTGACAATGTCAAAGGCATAAGACACAGAGGAGGGCGACTACTCAACACCGGCTCCGCTCTCCAGTATGTGAGCGACCACGTGCTCACTGCCTCTGCCGGCAGCAGGCGTCAGCAAGGTGTCACACAGGTTCTTATCCTGCTCAGTGGGTCACGGTCAAGTGACAACGTAGATGAACCTGCTACTGCCCTGAAAGAAAGCGGGGTCTTGATTTTTGGTGTTGGCACTAGGAATTCAAGCAGAGAGGTTCAGAAAATTGTCACTGATCCCACATTTGCTCAGTCTGTTCCCGAGCTCTCTGACCTCGCAAGAGTCCGGCAGCAGTTTGTCACATCTCTCGGCAAAGGGCTGTCTGAGGTAACACCGATCATAACGACAGACATAGGTAAGGCAGATTTCCACAAATGTCTTACAAATGCCCACACGACCAGTGCTGAAATTCCATACTCGATTATTAGCATGTTGGGCGTCATTTTAGCATGTAAATTCATCATGCTGATGATTTTATATGGTGAAAGGGCAGGTTAGCGCATTGTGCAGGGGTCTTCAGTCAGGGCTTCAGACTGAACTGCCGATCTTCGTGTCCCAGAAGTCCTCCTTCGGGATTCTCAGGCGCAGTTTTCTTTCCATGGGCCCCGCGATCTAAACGTCACATAATATAGCCAAAGTCCAAGTCTGCATTACTCAGCCAAACGTGTGCTGCAATGCATGCGCACCAAAATAGCTCTACCCACCGTGTCCAAGCCAAGGGAGTGAAGTAATCCAAGCTTTAAGATCGGCAGTGAATAGCGCAGGAGAGAAGAGAATGTCCTTTTTAATTATACTGTAGCCCTTCCAAAGGTGTTCATGTTTGAAAAACAAACTAGTGATGTTGATGTGACTTTGTTTTTTCTCTTTTCACTGCCCATAGCTCACAAACGAGTGGCCAAGAGGGATGTAGTATTCCTTCTGGACGGTTCCGATGGCACTAGGAGTTCTTTCGCAGCAATGCGTGACTTTGTTCAAAGAACGGTTGAGAGGCTGAGTGTGTCAGAGGAGGGAGACCGTGTGTCGGTAGTCCAGTTCAGCAGAGACCCAGAGGCTCATTTCTATCTTAACACATACGCCACAAAGGAAGACGTTCTAAACACCGTTAGAAGTCTGAGGCACAAAGGAGGAAGAACGTTGAACACGGGGGCGGCTCTCCAGTACGTCAGAGACAATGTCTTTACTGCCGCCTCCGGTGGCAGACGACTGGAAGGAGCGCGACAGATACTGGTCCTGCTGACAGGTGGACGGTCGTTTGATGACGTTGACACCTCCGCCTCTGCTCTTAAGGATCAGGGAGTCTTAATCTTTGGAATAGGATCGAGGGGCTCTGATAGCAGGGAGCTTCAGAGGATTTCTTATGACCCCAGTTACGCTCTGTCTGTGTCAGACTTCACTGAGCTCCCAAATGTCCAAGAGCAACTTTTGACATCGGTAGAGGCTGTTTCTGTTCCCATCACTCCTCCAACACCATATACCATTGGTAGGCATTTGTGAAAGCTCTTTATGCCTTGTTTTAATGTGAACGTTTTCATGGTGCTTTTTTGATTTGAAGTTTGCTCCATTTCATGGTGAGAGGAATCGGTGGCCTTGAGCTGCTTCATTGCTGCAACACGAGCCCCATGAACTCTGAAACATTCTAGGCGAGCGTCTCTGTTGTCTTGACTACTGCAACTGATGCATTTATTTAACCAAAATGTGTGTGACTAAAATGGCACTGTTTTCTTCCTAGTTCAATATGACATGCCCCGAAAGGACATTGTCTTTCTTCTGGATGGTTCGGATGGCACAAGGAAAGGATTCCCTGCCATGCTTGAATTTGTGCAAAACCTAATCCAAACCTTTGATGTAGACGAGAGCAGGGACCGCGTTTCCGTTGTGCAGTACAGTAGAGAGCCCGAGGCCCATTTCTATTTGAATACCTTCTCAACAAAGGAGGAGGTCCTTGACAATGTCAAAGGCATAAGACACAGAGGAGGGCGACTACTCAACACCGGCTCCGCTCTCCAGTATGTGAGCGACCACGTGCTCACTGCCTCTGCCGGCAGCAGGCGTCAGCAAGGTGTCACACAGGTTCTTATCCTGCTCAGTGGGTCACGGTCAAGTGACAACGTAGATGAACCTGCTACTGCCCTGAAAGAAAGCGGGGTCTTGATTTTTGGTGTTGGCACTAGGAATTCAAGCAGAGAGGTTCAGAAAATTGTCACTGATCCCACATTTGCTCAGTCTGTTCCCGAGCTCTCTGACCTCGCAAGAGTCCGGCAGCAGTTTGTCACATCTCTCGGCAAAGGGCTGTCTGAGGTAACACCGATCATAACGACAGACATAGGTAAGGCAGATTTCCACAAATGTCTTACAAATGCCCACACGACCAGTGCTGAAATTCCATACTCGATTATTAGCATGTTGGGCGTCATTTTAGCATGTAAATTCATCATGCTGATGATTTTATATGGTGAAAGGGCAGGTTAGCGCATTGTGCAGGGGTCTTCAGTCAGGGCTTCAGACTGAACTGCCGATCTTCGTGTCCCAGAAGTCCTCCTTCGGGATTCTCAGGCGCAGTTTTCTTTCCATGGGCCCCGCGATCTAAACGTCACATAATATAGCCAAAGTCCAAGTCTGCATTACTCAGCCAAACGTGTGCTGCAATGCATGCGCACCAAAATAGCTCTACCCACCGTGTCCAAGCCAAGGGAGTGAAGTAATCCAAGCTTTAAGATCGGCAGTGAATAGCGCAGGAGAGAAGAGAATGTCCTTTTTAATTATACTGTAGCCCTTCCAAAGGTGTTCATGTTTGAAAAACAAACTAGTGATGTTGATGTGACTTTGTTTTTTCTCTTTTCACTGCCCATAGCTCACAAACGAGTGGCCAAGAGGGATGTAGTATTCCTTCTGGACGGTTCCGATGGCACTAGGAGTTCTTTCGCAGCAATGCGTGACTTTGTTCAAAGAACGGTTGAGAGGCTGAGTGTGTCAGAGGAGGGAGACCGTGTGTCGGTAGTCCAGTTCAGCAGAGACCCAGAGGCTCATTTCTATCTTAACACATACGCCACAAAGGAAGACGTTCTAAACACCGTTAGAAGTCTGAGGCACAAAGGAGGAAGAACGTTGAACACGGGGGCGGCTCTCCAGTACGTCAGAGACAATGTCTTTACTGCCGCCTCCGGTGGCAGACGACTGGAAGGAGCGCGACAGATACTGGTCCTGCTGACAGGTGGACGGTCGTTTGATGACGTTGACACCTCCGCCTCTGCTCTTAAGGATCAGGGAGTCTTAATCTTTGGAATAGGATCGAGGGGCTCTGATAGCAGGGAGCTTCAGAGGATTTCTTATGACCCCAGTTACGCTCTGTCTGTGTCAGACTTCACTGAGCTCCCAAATGTCCAAGAGCAACTTTTGACATCGGTAGAGGCTGTTTCTGTTCCCATCACTCCTCCAACACCATATACCATTGGTAGGCATTTGTGAAAGCTCTTTATGCCTTGTTTTAATGTGAACGTTTTCATGGTGCTTTTTTGATTTGAAGTTTGCTCCATTTCATGGTGAGAGGAATCGGTGGCCTTGAGCTGCTTCATTGCTGCAACACGAGCCCCATGAACTCTGAAACATTCTAGGCGAGCGTCTCTGTTGTCTTGACTACTGCAACTGATGCATTTATTTAACCAAAATGTGTGTGACTAAAATGGCACTGTTTTCTTCCTAGTTCAATATGACATGCCCCGAAAGGACATTGTCTTTCTTCTGGATGGTTCGGATGGCACAAGGAAAGGATTCCCTGCCATGCTTGAATTTGTGCAAAACCTAATCCAAACCTTTGATGTAGACGAGAGCAGGGACCGCGTTTCCGTTGTGCAGTACAGTAGAGAGCCCGAGGCCCATTTCTATTTGAATACCTTCTCAACAAAGGAGGAGGTCCTTGACAATGTCAAAGGCATAAGACACAGAGGAGGGCGACTACTCAACACCGGCTCCGCTCTCCAGTATGTGAGCGACCACGTGCTCACTGCCTCTGCCGGCAGCAGGCGTCAGCAAGGTGTCACACAGGTTCTTATCCTGCTCAGTGGGTCACGGTCAAGTGACAACGTAGATGAACCTGCTACTGCCCTGAAAGAAAGCGGGGTCTTGATTTTTGGTGTTGGCACTAGGAATTCAAGCAGAGAGGTTCAGAAAATTGTCACTGATCCCACATTTGCTCAGTCTGTTCCCGAGCTCTCTGACCTCGCAAGAGTCCGGCAGCAGTTTGTCACATCTCTCGGCAAAGGGCTGTCTGAGGTAACACCGATCATAACGACAGACATAGGTAAGGCAGATTTCCACAAATGTCTTACAAATGCCCACACGACCAGTGCTGAAATTCCATACTCGATTATTAGCATGTTGGGCGTCATTTTAGCATGTAAATTCATCATGCTGATGATTTTATATGGTGAAAGGGCAGGTTAGCGCATTGTGCAGGGGTCTTCAGTCAGGGCTTCAGACTGAACTGCCGATCTTCGTGTCCCAGAAGTCCTCCTTCGGGATTCTCAGGCGCAGTTTTCTTTCCATGGGCCCCGCGATCTAAACGTCACATAATATAGCCAAAGTCCAAGTCTGCATTACTCAGCCAAACGTGTGCTGCAATGCATGCGCACCAAAATAGCTCTACCCACCGTGTCCAAGCCAAGGGAGTGAAGTAATCCAAGCTTTAAGATCGGCAGTGAATAGCGCAGGAGAGAAGAGAATGTCCTTTTTAATTATACTGTAGCCCTTCCAAAGGTGTTCATGTTTGAAAAACAAACTAGTGATGTTGATGTGACTTTGTTTTTTCTCTTTTCACTGCCCATAGCTCACAAACGAGTGGCCAAGAGGGATGTAGTATTCCTTCTGGACGGTTCCGATGGCACTAGGAGTTCTTTCGCAGCAATGCGTGACTTTGTTCAAAGAACGGTTGAGAGGCTGAGTGTGTCAGAGGAGGGAGACCGTGTGTCGGTAGTCCAGTTCAGCAGAGACCCAGAGGCTCATTTCTATCTTAACACATACGCCACAAAGGAAGACGTTCTAAACACCGTTAGAAGTCTGAGGCACAAAGGAGGAAGAACGTTGAACACGGGGGCGGCTCTCCAGTACGTCAGAGACAATGTCTTTACTGCCGCCTCCGGTGGCAGACGACTGGAAGGAGCGCGACAGATACTGGTCCTGCTGACAGGTGGACGGTCGTTTGATGACGTTGACACCTCCGCCTCTGCTCTTAAGGATCAGGGAGTCTTAATCTTTGGAATAGGATCGAGGGGCTCTGATAGCAGGGAGCTTCAGAGGATTTCTTATGACCCCAGTTACGCTCTGTCTGTGTCAGACTTCACTGAGCTCCCAAATGTCCAAGAGCAACTTTTGACATCGGTAGAGGCTGTTTCTGTTCCCATCACTCCTCCAACACCATATACCATTGGTAGGCATTTGTGAAAGCTCTTTATGCCTTGTTTTAATGTGAACGTTTTCATGGTGCTTTTTTGATTTGAAGTTTGCTCCATTTCATGGTGAGAGGAATCGGTGGCCTTGAGCTGCTTCATTGCTGCAACACGAGCCCCATGAACTCTGAAACATTCTAGGCGAGCGTCTCTGTTGTCTTGACTACTGCAACTGATGCATTTATTTAACCAAAATGTGTGTGACTAAAATGGCACTGTTTTCTTCCTAGTTCAATATGACATGCCCCGAAAGGACATTGTCTTTCTTCTGGATGGTTCGGATGGCACAAGGAAAGGATTCCCTTCCATGCTTGAATTTGTGCAAAACCTAATCCAAACCTTTGATGTAGACGAGAGCAGGGACCGCGTTTCCGTTGTGCAGTACAGTAGAGAGCCCGAGGCCCATTTCTATTTGAATACCTTCTCAACAAAGGAGGAGGTCCTTGACAATGTCAAAGGCATAAGACACAGAGGAGGGCGACTACTCAACACCGGCTCCGCTCTCCAGTATGTGAGCGACCACGTGCTCACTGCCTCTGCCGGCAGCAGGCGTCAGCAAGGTGTCACACAGGTTCTTATCCTGCTCAGTGGGTCACGGTCAAGTGACAACGTAGATGAACCTGCTACTGCCCTGAAAGAAAGCGGGGTCTTGATTTTTGGTGTTGGCACTAGGAATTCAAGCAGAGAGGTTCAGAAAATTGTCACTGATCCCACATTTGCTCAGTCTGTTCCCGAGCTCTCTGACCTCGCAAGAGTCCGGCAGCAGTTTGTCACATCTCTCGGCAAAGGGCTGTCTGAGGTAACACCGATCATAACGACAGACATAGGTAAGGCAGATTTCCACAAATGTCTTACAAATGCCCACACGACCAGTGCTGAAATTCCATACTCGATTATTAGCATGTTGGGCGTCATTTTAGCATGTAAATTCATCATGCTGATGATTTTATATGGTGAAAGGGCAGGTTAGCGCATTGTGCAGGGGTCTTCAGTCAGGGCTTCAGACTGAACTGCCGATCTTCGTGTCCCAGAAGTCCTCCTTCGGGATTCTCAGGCGCAGTTTTCTTTCCATGGGCCCCGCGATCTAAACGTCACATAATATAGCCAAAGTCCAAGTCTGCATTACTCAGCCAAACGTGTGCTGCAATGCATGCGCACCAAAATAGCTCTACCCACCGTGTCCAAGCCAAGGGAGTGAAGTAATCCAAGCTTTAAGATCGGCAGTGAATAGCGCAGGAGAGAAGAGAATGTCCTTTTTAATTATACTGTAGCCCTTCCAAAGGTGTTCATGTTTGAAAAACAAACTAGTGATGTTGATGTGACTTTGTTTTTTCTCTTTTCACTGCCCATAGCTCACAAACGAGTGGCCAAGAGGGATGTAGTATTCCTTCTGGACGGTTCCGATGGCACTAGGAGTTCTTTCGCAGCAATGCGTGACTTTGTTCAAAGAACGGTTGAGAGGCTGAGTGTGTCAGAGGAGGGAGACCGTGTGTCGGTAGTCCAGTTCAGCAGAGACCCAGAGGCTCATTTCTATCTTAACACATACGCCACAAAGGAAGACGTTCTAAACACCGTTAGAAGTCTGAGGCACAAAGGAGGAAGAACGTTGAACACGGGGGCGGCTCTCCAGTACGTCAGAGACAATGTCTTTACTGCCGCCTCCGGTGGCAGACGACTGGAAGGAGCGCGACAGATACTGGTCCTGCTGACAGGTGGACGGTCGTTTGATGACGTTGACACCTCCGCCTCTGCTCTTAAGGATCAGGGAGTCTTAATCTTTGGAATAGGATCGAGGGGCTCTGATAGCAGGGAGCTTCAGAGGATTTCTTATGACCCCAGTTACGCTCTGTCTGTGTCAGACTTCACTGAGCTCCCAAATGTCCAAGAGCAACTTTTGACATCGGTAGAGGCTGTTTCTGTTCCCATCACTCCTCCAACACCATATACCATTGGTAGGCATTTGTGAAAGCTCTTTATGCCTTGTTTTAATGTGAATGTTTTCATGGTGCTTTTTTGATTTGAAGTTTGCTCCATTTCATGGTGAGAGGAATCGGTGGCCTTGAGCTGCTTCATTGCTGCAACACGAGCCCCATGAACTCTGAAACATTCTAGGCGAGCGTCTCTGTTGTCTTGACTACTGCAACTGATGCATTTATTTAACCAAAATGTGTGTGACTAAAATGGCACTGTTTTCTTCCTAGTTCAATATGACATGCCCCGAAAGGACATTGTCTTTCTTCTGGATGGTTCGGATGGCACAAGGAAAGGATTCCCTGCCATGCTTGAATTTGTGCAAAACCTAATCCAAACCTTTGATGTAGACGAGAGCAGGGACCGCGTTTCCGTTGTGCAGTACAGTAGAGAGCCCGAGGCCCATTTCTATTTGAATACCTTCTCAACAAAGGAGGAGGTCCTTGACAATGTCAAAGGCATAAGACACAGAGGAGGGCGACTACTCAACACCGGCTCCGCTCTCCAGTATGTGAGCGACCACGTGCTCACTGCCTCTGCCGGCAGCAGGCGTCAGCAAGGTGTCACACAGGTTCTTATCCTGCTCAGTGGGTCACGGTCAAGTGACAACGTAGATGAACCTGCTACTGCCCTGAAAGAAAGCGGGGTCTTGATTTTTGGTGTTGGCACTAGGAATTCAAGCAGAGAGGTTCAGAAAATTGTCACTGATCCCACATTTGCTCAGTCTGTTCCCGAGCTCTCTGACCTCGCAAGAGTCCGGCAGCAGTTTGTCACATCTCTCGGCAAAGGGCTGTCTGAGGTAACACCGATCATAACGACAGACATAGGTAAGGCAGATTTCCACAAATGTCTTACAAATGCCCACACGACCAGTGCTGAAATTCCATACTCGATTATTAGCATGTTGGGCGTCATTTTAGCATGTAAATTCATCATGCTGATGATTTTATATGGTGAAAGGGCAGGTTAGCGCATTGTGCAGGGGTCTTCAGTCAGGGCTTCAGACTGAACTGCCGATCTTCGTGTCCCAGAAGTCCTCCTTCGGGATTCTCAGGCGCAGTTTTCTTTCCATGGGCCCCGCGATCTAAACGTCACATAATATAGCCAAAGTCCAAGTCTGCATTACTCAGCCAAACGTGTGCTGCAATGCATGCGCACCAAAATAGCTCTACCCACCGTGTCCAAGCCAAGGGAGTGAAGTAATCCAAGCTTTAAGATCGGCAGTGAATAGCGCAGGAGAGAAGAGAATGTCCTTTTTAATTATACTGTAGCCCTTCCAAAGGTGTTCATGTTTGAAAAACAAACTAGTGATGTTGATGTGACTTTGTTTTTTCTCTTTTCACTGCCCATAGCTCACAAACGAGTGGCCAAGAGGGATGTAGTATTCCTTCTGGACGGTTCCGATGGCACTAGGAGTTCTTTCGCAGCAATGCGTGACTTTGTTCAAAGAACGGTTGAGAGGCTGAGTGTGTCAGAGGAGGGAGACCGTGTGTCGGTAGTCCAGTTCAGCAGAGACCCAGAGGCTCATTTCTATCTTAACACATACGCCACAAAGGAAGACGTTCTAAACACCGTTAGAAGTCTGAGGCACAAAGGAGGAAGAACGTTGAACACGGGGGCGGCTCTCCAGTACGTCAGAGACAATGTCTTTACTGCCGCCTCCGGTGGCAGACGACTGGAAGGAGCGCGACAGATACTGGTCCTGCTGACAGGTGGACGGTCGTTTGATGACGTTGACACCTCCGCCTCTGCTCTTAAGGATCAGGGAGTCTTAATCTTTGGAATAGGATCGAGGGGCTCTGATAGCAGGGAGCTTCAGAGGATTTCTTATGACCCCAGTTACGCTCTGTCTGTGTCAGACTTCACTGAGCTCCCAAATGTCCAAGAGCAACTTTTGACATCGGTAGAGGCTGTTTCTGTTCCCATCACTCCTCCAACACCATATACCATTGGTAGGCATTTGTGAAAGCTCTTTATGCCTTGTTTTAATGTGAATGTTTTCATGGTGCTTTTTTGATTTGAAGTTTGCTCCATTTCATGGTGAGAGGAATCGGTGGCCTTGAGCTGCTTCATTGCTGCAACACGAGCCCCATGAACTCTGAAACATTCTAGGCGAGCGTCTCTGTTGTCTTGACTACTGCAACTGATGCATTTATTTAACCAAAATGTGTGTGACTAAAATGGCACTGTTTTCTTCCTAGTTCAATATGACATGCCCCGAAAGGACATTGTCTTTCTTCTGGATGGTTCGGATGGCACAAGGAAAGGATTCCCTGCCATGCTTGAATTTGTGCAAAACCTAATCCAAACCTTTGATGTAGACGAGAGCAGGGACCGCGTTTCCGTTGTGCAGTACAGTAGAGAGCCCGAGGCCCATTTCTATTTGAATACCTTCTCAACAAAGGAGGAGGTCCTTGACAATGTCAAAGGCATAAGACACAGAGGAGGGCGACTACTCAACACCGGCTCCGCTCTCCAGTATGTGAGCGACCACGTGCTCACTGCCTCTGCCGGCAGCAGGCGTCAGCAAGGTGTCACACAGGTTCTTATCCTGCTCAGTGGGTCACGGTCAAGTGACAACGTAGATGAACCTGCTACTGCCCTGAAAGAAAGCGGGGTCTTGATTTTTGGTGTTGGCACTAGGAATTCAAGCAGAGAGGTTCAGAAAATTGTCACTGATCCCACATTTGCTCAGTCTGTTCCCGAGCTCTCTGACCTCGCAAGAGTCCGGCAGCAGTTTGTCACATCTCTCGGCAAAGGGCTGTCTGAGGTAACACCGATCATAACGACAGACATAGGTAAGGCAGATTTCCACAAATGTCTTACAAATGCCCACACGACCAGTGCTGAAATTCCATACTCGATTATTAGCATGTTGGGCGTCATTTTAGCATGTAAATTCATCATGCTGATGATTTTATATGGTGAAAGGGCAGGTTAGCGCATTGTGCAGGGGTCTTCAGTCAGGGCTTCAGACTGAACTGCCGATCTTCGTGTCCCAGAAGTCCTCCTTCGGGATTCTCAGGCGCAGTTTTCTTTCCATGGGCCCCGCGATCTAAACGTCACATAATATAGCCAAAGTCCAAGTCTGCATTACTCAGCCAAACGTGTGCTGCAATGCATGCGCACCAAAATAGCTCTACCCACCGTGTCCAAGCCAAGGGAGTGAAGTAATCCAAGCTTTAAGATCGGCAGTGAATAGCGCAGGAGAGAAGAGAATGTCCTTTTTAATTATACTGTAGCCCTTCCAAAGGTGTTCATGTTTGAAAAACAAACTAGTGATGTTGATGTGACTTTGTTTTTTCTCTTTTCACTGCCCATAGCTCACAAACGAGTGGCCAAGAGGGATGTAGTATTCCTTCTGGACGGTTCCGATGGCACTAGGAGTTCTTTCGCAGCAATGCGTGACTTTGTTCAAAGAACGGTTGAGAGGCTGAGTGTGTCAGAGGAGGGAGACCGTGTGTCGGTAGTCCAGTTCAGCAGAGACCCAGAGGCTCATTTCTATCTTAACACATACGCCACAAAGGAAGACGTTCTAAACACCGTTAGAAGTCTGAGGCACAAAGGAGGAAGAACGTTGAACACGGGGGCGGCTCTTCAGTACGTCAGAGACAATGTCTTTACTGCCGCCTCCGGTGGCAGACGACTGGAAGGAGCGCGACAGATACTGGTCCTGCTGACAGGTGGACGGTCGTTTGATGACGTTGACACCTCCGCCTCTGCTCTTAAGGATCAGGGAGTCTTAATCTTTGGAATAGGATCGAGGGGCTCTGATAGCAGGGAGCTTCAGAGGATTTCTTATGACCCCAGTTACGCTCTGTCTGTGTCAGACTTCACTGAGCTCCCAAATGTCCAAGAGCAACTTTTGACATCGGTAGAGGCTGTTTCTGTTCCCATCACTCCTCCAACACCATATACCATTGGTAGGCATTTGTGAAAGCTCTTTATGCCTTGTTTTAATGTGAATGTTTTCATGGTGCTTTTTTGATTTGAAGTTTGCTCCATTTCATGGTGAGAGGAATCGGTGGCCTTGAGCTGCTTCATTGCTGCAACACGAGCCCCATGAACTCTGAAACATTCTAGGCGAGCGTCTCTGTTGTCTTGACTACTGCAACTGATGCATTTATTTAACCAAAATGTGTGTGACTAAAATGGCACTGTTTTCTTCCTAGTTCAATATGACATGCCCCGAAAGGACATTGTCTTTCTTCTGGATGGTTCGGATGGCACAAGGAAAGGATTCCCTGCCATGCTTGAATTTGTGCAAAACCTAATCCAAACCTTTGATGTAGACGAGAGCAGGGACCGCGTTTCCGTTGTGCAGTACAGTAGAGAGCCCGAGGCCCATTTCTATTTGAATACCTTCTCAACAAAGGAGGAGGTCCTTGACAATGTCAAAGGCATAAGACACAGAGGAGGGCGACTACTCAACACCGGCTCCGCTCTCCAGTATGTGAGCGACCACGTGCTCACTGCCTCTGCCGGCAGCAGGCGTCAGCAAGGTGTCACACAGGTTCTTATCCTGCTCAGTGGGTCACGGTCAAGTGACAACGTAGATGAACCTGCTACTGCCCTGAAAGAAAGCGGGGTCTTGATTTTTGGTGTTGGCACTAGGAATTCAAGCAGAGAGGTTCAGAAAATTGTCACTGATCCCACATTTGCTCAGTCTGTTCCCGAGCTCTCTGACCTCGCAAGAGTCCGGCAGCAGTTTGTCACATCTCTCGGCAAAGGGCTGTCTGAGGTAACACCGATCATAACGACAGACATAGGTAAGGCAGATTTCCACAAATGTCTTACAAATGCCCACACGACCAGTGCTGAAATTCCATACTCGATTATTAGCATGTTGGGCGTCATTTTAGCATGTAAATTCATCATGCTGATGATTTTATATGGTGAAAGGGCAGGTTAGCGCATTGTGCAGGGGTCTTCAGTCAGGGCTTCAGACTGAACTGCCGATCTTCGTGTCCCAGAAGTCCTCCTTCGGGATTCTCAGGCGCAGTTTTCTTTCCATGGGCCCCGCGATCTAAACGTCACATAATATAGCCAAAGTCCAAGTCTGCATTACTCAGCCAAACGTGTGCTGCAATGCATGCGCACCAAAATAGCTCTACCCACCGTGTCCAAGCCAAGGGAGTGAAGTAATCCAAGCTTTAAGATCGGCAGTGAATAGCGCAGGAGAGAAGAGAATGTCCTTTTTAATTATACTGTAGCCCTTCCAAAGGTGTTCATGTTTGAAAAACAAACTAGTGATGTTGATGTGACTTTGTTTTTTCTCTTTTCACTGCCCATAGCTCACAAACGAGTGGCCAAGAGGGATGTAGTATTCCTTCTGGACGGTTCCGATGGCACTAGGAGTTCTTTCGCAGCAATGCGTGACTTTGTTCAAAGAACGGTTGAGAGGCTGAGTGTGTCAGAGGAGGGAGACCGTGTGTCGGTAGTCCAGTTCAGCAGAGACCCAGAGGCTCATTTCTATCTTAACACATACGCCACAAAGGAAGACGTTCTAAACACCGTTAGAAGTCTGAGGCACAAAGGAGGAAGAACGTTGAACACGGGGGCGGCTCTTCAGTACGTCAGAGACAATGTCTTTACTGCCGCCTCCGGTGGCAGACGACTGGAAGGAGCGCGACAGATACTGGTCCTGCTGACAGGTGGACGGTCGTTTGATGACGTTGACACCTCCGCCTCTGCTCTTAAGGATCAGGGAGTCTTAATCTTTGGAATAGGATCGAGGGGCTCTGATAGCAGGGAGCTTCAGAGGATTTCTTATGACCCCAGTTACGCTCTGTCTGTGTCAGACTTCACTGAGCTCCCAAATGTCCAAGAGCAACTTTTGACATCGGTAGAGGCTGTTTCTGTTCCCATCACTCCTCCAACACCATATACCATTGGTAGGCATTTGTGAAAGCTCTTTATGCCTTGTTTTAATGTGAATGTTTTCATGGTGCTTTTTTGATTTGAAGTTTGCTCCATTTCATGGTGAGAGGAATCGGTGGCCTTGAGCTGCTTCATTGCTGCAACACGAGCCCCATGAACTCTGAAACATTCTAGGCGAGCGTCTCTGTTGTCTTGACTACTGCAACTGATGCATTTATTTAACCAAAATGTGTGTGACTAAAATGGCACTGTTTTCTTCCTAGTTCAATATGACATGCCCCGAAAGGACATTGTCTTTCTTCTGGATGGTTCGGATGGCACAAGGAAAGGATTCCCTGCCATGCTTGAATTTGTGCAAAACCTAATCCAAACCTTTGATGTAGACGAGAGCAGGGACCGCGTTTCCGTTGTGCAGTACAGTAGAGAGCCCGAGGCCCATTTCTATTTGAATACCTTCTCAACAAAGGAGGAGGTCCTTGACAATGTCAAAGGCATAAGACACAGAGGAGGGCGACTACTCAACACCGGCTCCGCTCTCCAGTATGTGAGCGACCACGTGCTCACTGCCTCTGCCGGCAGCAGGCGTCAGCAAGGTGTCACACAGGTTCTTATCCTGCTCAGTGGGTCACGGTCAAGTGACAACGTAGATGAACCTGCTACTGCCCTGAAAGAAAGCGGGGTCTTGATTTTTGGTGTTGGCACTAGGAATTCAAGCAGAGAGGTTCAGAAAATTGTCACTGATCCCACATTTGCTCAGTCTGTTCCCGAGCTCTCTGACCTCGCAAGAGTCCGGCAGCAGTTTGTCACATCTCTCGGCAAAGGGCTGTCTGAGGTAACACCGATCATAACGACAGACATAGGTAAGGCAGATTTCCACAAATGTCTTACAAATGCCCACACGACCAGTGCTGAAATTCCATACTCGATTATTAGCATGTTGGGCGTCATTTTAGCATGTAAATTCATCATGCTGATGATTTTATATGGTGAAAGGGCAGGTTAGCGCATTGTGCAGGGGTCTTCAGTCAGGGCTTCAGACTGAACTGCCGATCTTCGTGTCCCAGAAGTCCTCCTTCGGGATTCTCAGGCGCAGTTTTCTTTCCATGGGCCCCGCGATCTAAACGTCACATAATATAGCCAAAGTCCAAGTCTGCATTACTCAGCCAAACGTGTGCTGCAATGCATGCGCACCAAAATAGCTCTACCCACCGTGTCCAAGCCAAGGGAGTGAAGTAATCCAAGCTTTAAGATCGGCAGTGAATAGCGCAGGAGAGAAGAGAATGTCCTTTTTAATTATACTGTAGCCCTTCCAAAGGTGTTCATGTTTGAAAAACAAACTAGTGATGTTGATGTGACTTTGTTTTTTCTCTTTTCACTGCCCATAGCTCACAAACGAGTGGCCAAGAGGGATGTAGTATTCCTTCTGGACGGTTCCGATGGCACTAGGAGTTCTTTCGCAGCAATGCGTGACTTTGTTCAAAGAACGGTTGAGAGGCTGAGTGTGTCAGAGGAGGGAGACCGTGTGTCGGTAGTCCAGTTCAGCAGAGACCCAGAGGCTCATTTCTATCTTAACACATACGCCACAAAGGAAGACGTTCTAAACACCGTTAGAAGTCTGAGGCACAAAGGAGGAAGAACGTTGAACACGGGGGCGGCTCTCCAGTACGTCAGAGACAATGTCTTTACTGCCGCCTCCGGTGGCAGACGACTGGAAGGAGCGCGACAGATACTGGTCCTGCTGACAGGTGGACGGTCGTTTGATGACGTTGACACCTCCGCCTCTGCTCTTAAGGATCAGGGAGTCTTAATCTTTGGAATAGGATCGAGGGGCTCTGATAGCAGGGAGCTTCAGAGGATTTCTTATGACCCCAGTTACGCTCTGTCTGTGTCAGACTTCACTGAGCTCCCAAATGTCCAAGAGCAACTTTTGACATCGGTAGAGGCTGTTTCTGTTCCCATCACTCCTCCAACACCATATACCATTGGTAGGCATTTGTGAAAGCTCTTTATGCCTTGTTTTAATGTGAATGTTTTCATGGTGCTTTTTTGATTTGAAGTTTGCTCCATTTCATGGTGAGAGGAATCGGTGGCCTTGAGCTGCTTCATTGCTGCAACACGAGCCCCATGAACTCTGAAACATTCTAGGCGAGCGTCTCTGTTGTCTTGACTACTGCAACTGATGCATTTATTTAACCAAAATGTGTGTGACTAAAATGGCACTGTTTTCTTCCTAGTTCAATATGACATGCCCCGAAAGGACATTGTCTTTCTTCTGGATGGTTCGGATGGCACAAGGAAAGGATTCCCTGCCATGCTTGAATTTGTGCAAAACCTAATCCAAACCTTTGATGTAGACGAGAGCAGGGACCGCGTTTCCGTTGTGCAGTACAGTAGAGAGCCCGAGGCCCATTTCTATTTGAATACCTTCTCAACAAAGGAGGAGGTCCTTGACAATGTCAAAGGCATAAGACACAGAGGAGGGCGACTACTCAACACCGGCTCCGCTCTCCAGTATGTGAGCGACCACGTGCTCACTGCCTCTGCCGGCAGCAGGCGTCAGCAAGGTGTCACACAGGTTCTTATCCTGCTCAGTGGGTCACGGTCAAGTGACAACGTAGATGAACCTGCTACTGCCCTGAAAGAAAGCGGGGTCTTGATTTTTGGTGTTGGCACTAGGAATTCAAGCAGAGAGGTTCAGAAAATTGTCACTGATCCCACATTTGCTCAGTCTGTTCCCGAGCTCTCTGACCTCGCAAGAGTCCGGCAGCAGTTTGTCACATCTCTCGGCAAAGGGCTGTCTGAGGTAACACCGATCATAACGACAGACATAGGTAAGGCAGATTTCCACAAATGTCTTACAAATGCCCACACGACCAGTGCTGAAATTCCATACTCGATTATTAGCATGTTGGGCGTCATTTTAGCATGTAAATTCATCATGCTGATGATTTTATATGGTGAAAGGGCAGGTTAGCGCATTGTGCAGGGGTCTTCAGTCAGGGCTTCAGACTGAACTGCCGATCTTCGTGTCCCAGAAGTCCTCCTTCGGGATTCTCAGGCGCAGTTTTCTTTCCATGGGCCCCGCGATCTAAACGTCACATAATATAGCCAAAGTCCAAGTCTGCATTACTCAGCCAAACGTGTGCTGCAATGCATGCGCACCAAAATAGCTCTACCCACCGTGTCCAAGCCAAGGGAGTGAAGTAATCCAAGCTTTAAGATCGGCAGTGAATAGCGCAGGAGAGAAGAGAATGTCCTTTTTAATTATACTGTAGCCCTTCCAAAGGTGTTCATGTTTGAAAAACAAACTAGTGATGTTGATGTGACTTTGTTTTTTCTCTTTTCACTGCCCATAGCTCACAAACGAGTGGCCAAGAGGGATGTAGTATTCCTTCTGGACGGTTCCGATGGCACTAGGAGTTCTTTCGCAGCAATGCGTGACTTTGTTCAAAGAACGGTTGAGAGGCTGAGTGTGTCAGAGGAGGGAGACCGTGTGTCGGTAGTCCAGTTCAGCAGAGACCCAGAGGCTCATTTCTATCTTAACACATACGCCACAAAGGAAGACGTTCTAAACACCGTTAGAAGTCTGAGGCACAAAGGAGGAAGAACGTTGAACACGGGGGCGGCTCTTCAGTACGTCAGAGACAATGTCTTTACTGCCGCCTCCGGTGGCAGACGACTGGAAGGAGCGCGACAGATACTGGTCCTGCTGACAGGTGGACGGTCGTTTGATGACGTTGACACCTCCGCCTCTGCTCTTAAGGATCAGGGAGTCTTAATCTTTGGAATAGGATCGAGGGGCTCTGATAGCAGGGAGCTTCAGAGGATTTCTTATGACCCCAGTTACGCTCTGTCTGTGTCAGACTTCACTGAGCTCCCAAATGTCCAAGAGCAACTTTTGACATCGGTAGAGGCTGTTTCTGTTCCCATCACTCCTCCAACACCATATACCATTGGTAGGCATTTGTGAAAGCTCTTTATGCCTTGTTTTAATGTGAATGTTTTCATGGTGCTTTTTTGATTTGAAGTTTGCTCCATTTCATGGTGAGAGGAATCGGTGGCCTTGAGCTGCTTCATTGCTGCAACACGAGCCCCATGAACTCTGAAACATTCTAGGCGAGCGTCTCTGTTGTCTTGACTACTGCAACTGATGCATTTATTTAACCAAAATGTGTGTGACTAAAATGGCACTGTTTTCTTCCTAGTTCAATATGACATGCCCCGAAAGGACATTGTCTTTCTTCTGGATGGTTCGGATGGCACAAGGAAAGGATTCCCTGCCATGCTTGAATTTGTGCAAAACCTAATCCAAACCTTTGATGTAGACGAGAGCAGGGACCGCGTTTCCGTTGTGCAGTACAGTAGAGAGCCCGAGGCCCATTTCTATTTGAATACCTTCTCAACAAAGGAGGAGGTCCTTGACAATGTCAAAGGCATAAGACACAGAGGAGGGCGACTACTCAACACCGGCTCCGCTCTCCAGTATGTGAGCGACCACGTGCTCACTGCCTCTGCCGGCAGCAGGCGTCAGCAAGGTGTCACACAGGTTCTTATCCTGCTCAGTGGGTCACGGTCAAGTGACAACGTAGATGAACCTGCTACTGCCCTGAAAGAAAGCGGGGTCTTGATTTTTGGTGTTGGCACTAGGAATTCAAGCAGAGAGGTTCAGAAAATTGTCACTGATCCCACATTTGCTCAGTCTGTTCCCGAGCTCTCTGACCTCGCAAGAGTCCGGCAGCAGTTTGTCACATCTCTCGGCAAAGGGCTGTCTGAGGTAACACCGATCATAACGACAGACATAGGTAAGGCAGATTTCCACAAATGTCTTACAAATGCCCACACGACCAGTGCTGAAATTCCATACTCGATTATTAGCATGTTGGGCGTCATTTTAGCATGTAAATTCATCATGCTGATGATTTTATATGGTGAAAGGGCAGGTTAGCGCATTGTGCAGGGGTCTTCAGTCAGGGCTTCAGACTGAACTGCCGATCTTCGTGTCCCAGAAGTCCTCCTTCGGGATTCTCAGGCGCAGTTTTCTTTCCATGGGCCCCGCGATCTAAACGTCACATAATATAGCCAAAGTCCAAGTCTGCATTACTCAGCCAAACGTGTGCTGCAATGCATGCGCACCAAAATAGCTCTACTCACCTTGTCCAAGCCAAGGGAGTGAAGTAATCCAAGCTTTAAGATCGGCAGTGAATAGCGCAGGAGAGAAGAGAATGTCCTTTTTAATTATACTGTAGCCCTTCCAAAGGTGTTCATGTTTGAAAAACAAACTAGTGATGTTGATGTGACTTTGTTTTTTCTCTTTTCACTGCCCATAGCTCACAAACGAGTGGCCAAGAGGGATGTAGTATTCCTTCTGGACGGTTCCGATGGCACTAGGAGTTCTTTCGCAGCAATGCGTGACTTTGTTCAAAGAACGGTTGAGAGGCTGAGTGTGTCAGAGGAGGGAGACCGTGTGTCGGTAGTCCAGTTCAGCAGAGACCCAGAGGCTCATTTCTATCTTAACACATACGCCACAAAGGAAGACGTTCTAAACACCGTTAGAAGTCTGAGGCACAAAGGAGGAAGAACGTTGAACACGGGGGCGGCTCTCCAGTACGTCAGAGACAATGTCTTTACTGCCGCCTCCGGTGGCAGACGACTGGAAGGAGCGCGACAGATACTGGTCCTGCTGACAGGTGGACGGTCGTTTGATGACGTTGACACCTCCGCCTCTGCTCTTAAGGATCAGGGAGTCTTAATCTTTGGAATAGGATCGAGGGGCTCTGATAGCAGGGAGCTTCAGAGGATTTCTTATGACCCCAGTTACGCTCTGTCTGTGTCAGACTTCACTGAGCTCCCAAATGTCCAAGAGCAACTTTTGACATCGGTAGAGGCTGTTTCTGTTCCCATCACTCCTCCAACACCATATACCATTGGTAGGCATTTGTGAAAGCTCTTTATGCCTTGTTTTAATGTGAATGTTTTCATGGTGCTTTTTTTATTTGAAGTTTGCTCCATTTCATGGTGAGAGGAATCGGTGGCCTTGAGCTGCTTCATTGCTGCAACACGAGCCCCATGAACTCTGAAACATTCTAGGCGAGCGTCTCTGTTGTCTTGACTACTGCAACTGATGCATTTATTTAACCAAAATGTGTGTGACTAAAATGGCACTGTTTTCTTCCTAGTTCAATATGACATGCCCCGAAAGGACATTGTCTTTCTTCTGGATGGTTCGGATGGCACAAGGAAAGGATTCCCTGCCATGCTTGAATTTGTGCAAAACCTAATCCAAACCTTTGATGTAGACGAGAGCAGGGACCGCGTTTCCGTTGTGCAGTACAGTAGAGAGCCCGAGGCCCATTTCTATTTGAATACCTTCTCAACAAAGGAGGAGGTCCTTGACAATGTCAAAGGCATAAGACACAGAGGAGGGCGACTACTCAACACCGGCTCCGCTCTCCAGTATGTGAGCGACCACGTGCTCACTGCCTCTGCCGGCAGCAGGCGTCAGCAAGGTGTCACACAGGTTCTTATCCTGCTCAGTGGGTCACGGTCAAGTGACAACGTAGATGAACCTGCTACTGCCCTGAAAGAAAGCGGGGTCTTGATTTTTGGTGTTGGCACTAGGAATTCAAGCAGAGAGGTTCAGAAAATTGTCACTGATCCCACATTTGCTCAGTCTGTTCCCGAGCTCTCTGACCTCGCAAGAGTCCGGCAGCAGTTTGTCACATCTCTCGGCAAAGGGCTGTCTGAGGTAACACCGATCATAACGACAGACATAGGTAAGGCAGATTTCCACAAATGTCTTACAAATGCCCACACGACCAGTGCTGAAATTCCATACTCGATTATTAGCATGTTGGGCGTCATTTTAGCATGTAAATTCATCATGCTGATGATTTTATATGGTGAAAGGGCAGGTTAGCGCATTGTGCAGGGGTCTTCAGTCAGGGCTTCAGACTGAACTGCCGATCTTCGTGTCCCAGAAGTCCTCCTTCGGGATTCTCAGGCGCAGTTTTCTTTCCATGGGCCCCGCGATCTAAACGTCACATAATATAGCCAAAGTCCAAGTCTGCATTACTCAGCCAAACGTGTGCTGCAATGCATGCGCACCAAAATAGCTCTACCCACCGTGTCCAAGCCAAGGGAGTGAAGTAATCCAAGCTTTAAGATCGGCAGTGAATAGCGCAGGAGAGAAGAGAATGTCCTTTTTAATTATACTGTAGCCCTTCCAAAGGTGTTCATGTTTGAAAAACAAACTAGTGATGTTGATGTGACTTTGTTTTTTCTCTTTTCACTGCCCATAGCTCACAAACGAGTGGCCAAGAGGGATGTAGTATTCCTTCTGGACGGTTCCGATGGCACTAGGAGTTCTTTCGCAGCAATGCGTGACTTTGTTCAAAGAACGGTTGAGAGGCTGAGTGTGTCAGAGGAGGGAGACCGTGTGTCGGTAGTCCAGTTCAGCAGAGACCCAGAGGCTCATTTCTATCTTAACACATACGCCACAAAGGAAGACGTTCTAAACACCGTTAGAAGTCTGAGGCACAAAGGAGGAAGAACGTTGAACACGGGGGCGGCTCTTCAGTACGTCAGAGACAATGTCTTTACTGCCGCCTCCGGTGGCAGACGACTGGAAGGAGCGCGACAGATACTGGTCCTGCTGACAGGTGGACGGTCGTTTGATGACGTTGACACCTCCGCCTCTGCTCTTAAGGATCAGGGAGTCTTAATCTTTGGAATAGGATCGAGGGGCTCTGATAGCAGGGAGCTTCAGAGGATTTCTTATGACCCCAGTTACGCTCTGTCTGTGTCAGACTTCACTGAGCTCCCAAATGTCCAAGAGCAACTTTTGACATCGGTAGAGGCTGTTTCTGTTCCCATCACTCCTCCAACACCATATACCATTGGTAGGCATTTGTGAAAGCTCTTTATGCCTTGTTTTAATGTGAATGTTTTCATGGTGCTTTTTTGATTTGAAGTTTGCTCCATTTCATGGTGAGAGGAATCGGTGGCCTTGAGCTGCTTCATTGCTGCAACACGAGCCCCATGAACTCTGAAACATTCTAGGCGAGCGTCTCTGTTGTCTTGACTACTGCAACTGATGCATTTATTTAACCAAAATGTGTGTGACTAAAATGGCACTGTTTTCTTCCTAGTTCAATATGACATGCCCCGAAAGGACATTGTCTTTCTTCTGGATGGTTCGGATGGCACAAGGAAAGGATTCCCTGCCATGCTTGAATTTGTGCAAAACCTAATCCAAACCTTTGATGTAGACGAGAGCAGGGACAGCGTTTCCGTTGTGCAGTACAGTAGAGAGCCCGAGGCCCATTTCTATTTGAATACCTTCTCAACAAAGGAGGAGGTCCTTGACAATGTCAAAGGCATAAGACACAGAGGAGGGCGACTACTCAACACCGGCTCCGCTCTCCAGTATGTGAGCGACCACGTGCTCACTGCCTCTGCCGGCAGCAGGCGTCAGCAAGGTGTCACACAGGTTCTTATCCTGCTCAGTGGGTCACGGTCAAGTGACAACGTAGATGAACCTGCTACTGCCCTGAAAGAAAGCGGGGTCTTGATTTTTGGTGTTGGCACTAGGAATTCAAGCAGAGAGGTTCAGAAAATTGTCACTGATCCCACATTTGCTCAGTCTGTTCCCGAGCTCTCTGACCTCGCAAGAGTCCGGCAGCAGTTTGTCACATCTCTCGGCAAAGGGCTGTCTGAGGTAACACCGATCATAACGACAGACATAGGTAAGGCAGATTTCCACAAATGTCTTACAAATGCCCACACGACCAGTGCTGAAATTCCATACTCGATTATTAGCATGTTGGGCGTCATTTTAGCATGTAAATTCATCATGCTGATGATTTTATATGGTGAAAGGGCAGGTTAGCGCATTGTGCAGGGGTCTTCAGTCAGGGCTTCAGACTGAACTGCCGATCTTCGTGTCCCAGAAGTCCTCCTTCGGGATTCTCAGGCGCAGTTTTCTTTCCATGGGCCCCGCGATCTAAACGTCACATAATATAGCCAAAGTCCAAGTCTGCATTACTCAGCCAAACGTGTGCTGCAATGCATGCGCACCAAAATAGCTCTACTCACCTTGTCCAAGCCAAGGGAGTGAAGTAATCCAAGCTTTAAGATCGGCAGTGAATAGCGCAGGAGAGAAGAGAATGTCCTTTTTAATTATACTGTAGCCCTTCCAAAAGTGTTCATGTTTGAAAAACAAACTAGTGATGTTGATGTGACTTTGTTTTTTCTCTTTTCACTGCCCATAGCTCACAAACGAGTGGCCAAGAGGGATGTAGTATTCCTTCTGGACGGTTCCGATGGCACTAGGAGTTCTTTCGCAGCAATGCGTGACTTTGTTCAAAGAACGGTTGAGAGGCTGAGTGTGTCAGAGGAGGGAGACCGTGTGTCGGTAGTCCAGTTCAGCAGAGACCCAGAGGCTCATTTCTATCTTAACACATACGCCACAAAGGAAGACGTTCTAAACACCGTTAGAAGTCTGAGGCACAAAGGAGGAAGAACGTTGAACACGGGGGCGGCTCTCCAGTACGTCAGAGACAATGTCTTTACTGCCGCCTCCGGTGGCAGACGACTGGAAGGAGCGCGACAGATACTGGTCCTGCTGACAGGTGGACGGTCGTTTGATGACGTTGACACCTCCGCCTCTGCTCTTAAGGATCAGGGAGTCTTAATCTTTGGAATAGGATCGAGGGGCTCTGATAGCAGGGAGCTTCAGAGGATTTCTTATGACCCCAGTTACGCTCTGTCTGTGTCAGACTTCACTGAGCTCCCAAATGTCCAAGAGCAACTTTTGACATCGGTAGAGGCTGTTTCTGTTCCCATCACTCCTCCAACACCATATACCATTGGTAGGCATTTGTGAAAGCTCTTTATGCCTTGTTTTAATGTGAATGTTTTCATGGTGCTTTTTTGATTTGAAGTTTGCTCCATTTCATGGTGAGAGGAATCGGTGGCCTTGAGCTGCTTCATTGCTGCAACACGAGCCCCATGAACTCTGAAACATTCTAGGCGAGAGTCTCTGTTGTCTTGACTACTGCAACTGATGCATTTATTTAACCAAAATGTGTGTGACTAAAATGGCACTGTTTTCTTCCTAGTTCAATATGACATGCCCCGAAAGGACATTGTCTTTCTTCTGGATGGTTCGGATGGCACAAGGAAAGGATTCCCTGCCATGCTTGAATTTGTGCAAAACCTAATCCAAACCTTTGATGTAGACGAGAGCAGGGACCGCGTTTCCGTTGTGCAGTACAGTAGAGAGCCCGAGGCCCATTTCTATTTGAATACCTTCTCAACAAAGGAGGAGGTCCTTGACAATGTCAAAGGCATAAGACACAGAGGAGGGCGACTACTCAACACCGGCTCCGCTCTCCAGTATGTGAGCGACCACGTGCTCACTGCCTCTGCCGGCAGCAGGCGTCAGCAAGGTGTCACACAGGTTCTTATCCTGCTCAGTGGGTCACGGTCAAGTGACAACGTAGATGAACCTGCTACTGCCCTGAAAGACAGCGGGGTCTTGATTTTTGGTGTTGGCACTAGGAATTCAAGCAGAGAGGTTCAGAAAATTGTCACTGATCCCACATTTGCTCAGTCTGTTCCCGAGCTCTCTGACCTCGCAAGAGTCCGGCAGCAGTTTGTCACATCTCTCGGCAAAGGGCTGTCTGAGGTAACACCGATCATAACGACAGACATAGGTAAGGCAGATTTCCACAAATGTCTTACAAATGCCCACACGACCAGTGTTGAAATTCCATACTTGATTATTAGCATGTTGGGCGTCATTTTAGCATGTAAATTCATCATGCTGATGATTTTATATGGTGAAAGGGCAGGTTAGCGCATTGTGCAGGGGTCTTCAGTCAGGGCTTCAGACTGAACTGCCGATCTTCGTGTCCCAGAAGTCCTCCTTCGGGATTCTCAGGCGCAGTTTTCTTTCCATGGGCCCCGCGATCTAAACGTCACATAATATAGCCAAAGTCCAAGTCTGCATTACTCAACCAAACGTGTGCTGCAATGCATGCGCACCAAAATAGCTCTACCCACCTTGTCCAAGCCAAGGGAGTGAAGTAATCCAAGCTTTAAGATCGGCAGTGAATAGCGCAGGAGAGAAGAGAATGTCCTTTTTAATTATACTGTAGCCCTTCCAAAGGTGTTCATGTTTGAAAAACAAACTAGTGATGTTGATGTGACTTTGTTTTTTCTCTTTTCACTGCCCATAGCTCACAAACGAGTGGCCAAGAGGGATGTAGTATTCCTTCTGGACGGTTCCGATGGCACTAGGAGTTCTTTCGCAGCAATGCGTGACTTTGTTCAAAGAACGGTTGAGAGGCTGAGTGTGTCAGAGGAGGGAGACCGTGTGTCGGTAGTCCAGTTCAGCAGAGACCCAGAGGCTCATTTCTATCTTAACACATACGCCACAAAGGAAGACGTTCTAAACACCGTTAGAAGTCTGAGGCACAAAGGAGGAAGAACGTTGAACACGGGGGCGGCTCTCCAGTACGTCAGAGACAATGTCTTTACTGCCGCCTCTGGTGGCAGACGACTGGAAGGAGCGCGACAGATACTGGTCCTGCTGACAGGTGGACGGTCGTTTGATGACGTTGACACCTCCGCCTCTGCTCTTAAGGATCAGGGAGTCTTAATCTTTGGAATAGGATCGAGGGGCTCTGATAGCAGGGAGCTTCAGAGGATTTCTTATGACCCCAGTTACGCTCTGTCTGTGTCAGACTTCACTGAGCTCCCAAATGTCCAAGAGCAACTTTTGACATCGGTAGAGGCTGTTTCTGTTCCCATCACTCCTCCAACACCATATACCATTGGTAGGCATTTGTGAAAGCTCTTTATGCCTTGTTTTAATGTGAATGTTTTCATGGTGCTTTTTTGATTTGAAGTTTGCTCCATTTCATGGTGAGAGGAATCGGTGGCCTTGAGCTGCTTCATTGCTGCAACACGAGCCCCATGAACTCTGAAACATTCTAGGCGAGCGTCTCTGTTGTCTTGACTACTGCAACTGATGCATTTATTTAACCAAAATGTGTGTGACTAAAATGGCACTGTTTTCTTCCTAGTTCAATATGACATGCCCCGAAAGGACATTGTCTTTCTTCTGGATGGTTCGGATGGCACAAGGAAAGGATTCCCTGCCATGCTTGAATTTGTGCAAAACCTAATCCAAACCTTTGATGTAGACGAGAGCAGGGACCGCGTTTCCGTTGTGCAGTACAGTAGAGAGCCCGAGGCCCATTTCTATTTGAATACCTTCTCAACAAAGGAGGAGGTCCTTGACAATGTCAAAGGCATAAGACACAGAGGAGGGCGACTACTCAACACCGGCTCCGCTCTCCAGTATGTGAGCGACCACGTGCTCACTGCCTCTGCCGGCAGCAGGCGTCAGCAAGGTGTCACACAGGTTCTTATCCTGCTCAGTGGGTCACGGTCAAGTGACAACGTAGATGAACCTGCTACTGCCCTGAAAGAAAGCGGGGTCTTGATTTTTGGTGTTGGCACTAGGAATTCAAGCAGAGAGGTTCAGAAAATTGTCACTGATCCCACATTTGCTCAGTCTGTTCCCGAGCTCTCTGACCTCGCAAGAGTCCGGCAGCAGTTTGTCACATCTCTCGGCAAAGGGCTGTCTGAGGTAACACCGATCATAACGACAGACATAGGTAAGGCAGATTTCCACAAATGTCTTACAAATGCCCACACGACCAGTGCTGAAATTCCATACTCGATTATTAGCATGTTGGGCGTCATTTTAGCATGTAAATTCATCATGCTGATGATTTTATATGGTGAAAGGGCAGGTTAGCGCATTGTGCAGGGGTCTTCAGTCAGGGCTTCAGACTGAACTGCCGATCTTCGTGTCCCAGAAGTCCTCCTTCGGGATTCTCAGGCGCAGTTTTCTTTCCATGGGCCCCGCGATCTAAACGTCACATAATATAGCCAAAGTCCAAGTCTGCATTACTCAACCAAACGTGTGCTGCAATGCATGCGCACCAAAATAGCTCTACCCACCTTGTCCAAGCCAAGGGAGTGAAGTAATCCAAGCTTTAAGATCGGCAGTGAATAGCGCAGGAGAGAAGAGAATGTCCTTTTTAATTATACTGTAGCCCTTCCAAAGGTGTTCATGTTTGAAAAACAAACTAGTGATGTTGATGTGACTTTGTTTTTTCTCTTTTCACTGCCCATAGCTCACAAACGAGTGGCCAAGAGGGATGTAGTATTCCTTCTGGACGGTTCCGATGGCACTAGGAGTTCTTTCGCAGCAATGCGTGACTTTGTTCAAAGAACGGTTGAGAGGCTGAGTGTGTCAGAGGAGGGAGACCGTGTGTCGGTAGTCCAGTTCAGCAGAGACCCAGAGGCTCATTTCTATCTTAACACATACGCCACAAAGGAAGACGTTCTAAACACCGTTAGAAGTCTGAGGCACAAAGGAGGAAGAACGTTGAACACGGGGGCGGCTCTCCAGTACGTCAGAGACAATGTCTTTACTGCCGCCTCCGGTGGCAGACGACTGGAAGGAGCGCGACAGATACTGGTCCTGCTGACAGGTGGACGGTCGTTTGATGACGTTGACACCTCCGCCTCTGCTCTTAAGGATCAGGGAGTCTTAATCTTTGGAATAGGATCGAGGGGCTCTGATAGCAGGGAGCTTCAGAGGATTTCTTATGACCCCAGTTACGCTCTGTCTGTGTCAGACTTCACTGAGCTCCCAAATGTCCAAGAGCAACTTTTGACATCGGTAGAGGCTGTTTCTGTTCCCATCACTCCTCCAACACCATATACCATTGGTAGGCATTTGTGAAAGCTCTTTATGCCTTGTTTTAATGTGAATGTTTTCATGGTGCTTTTTTTATTTGAAGTTTGCTCCATTTCATGGTGAGAGGAATCGGTGGCCTTGAGCTGCTTCATTGCTGCAACACGAGCCCCATGAACTCTGAAACATTCTAGGCGAGCGTCTCTGTTGTCTTGACTACTGCAACTGATGCATTTATTTAACCAAAATGTGTGTGACTAAAATGGCACTGTTTTCTTCCTAGTTCAATATGACATGCCCCGAAAGGACATTGTCTTTCTTCTGGATGGTTCGGATGGCACAAGGAAAGGATTCCCTGCCATGCTTGAATTTGTGCAAAACCTAATCCAAACCTTTGATGTAGACGAGAGCAGGGACCGCGTTTCCGTTGTGCAGTACAGTAGAGAGCCCGAGGCCCATTTCTATTTGAATACCTTCTCAACAAAGGAGGAGGTCCTTGACAATGTCAAAGGCATAAGACACAGAGGAGGGCGACTACTCAACACCGGCTCCGCTCTCCAGTATGTGAGCGACCACGTGCTCACTGCCTCTGCCGGCAGCAGGCGTCAGCAAGGTGTCACACAGGTTCTTATCCTGCTCAGTGGGTCACGGTCAAGTGACAACGTAGATGAACCTGCTACTGCCCTGAAAGAAAGCGGGGTCTTGATTTTTGGTGTTGGCACTAGGAATTCAAGCAGAGAGGTTCAGAAAATTGTCACTGATCCCACATTTGCTCAGTCTGTTCCCGAGCTCTCTGACCTCGCAAGAGTCCGGCAGCAGTTTGTCACATCTCTCGGCAAAGGGCTGTCTGAGGTAACACCGATCATAACGACAGACATAGGTAAGGCAGATTTCCACAAATGTCTTACAAATGCCCACACGACCAGTGCTGAAATTCCATACTCGATTATTAGCATGTTGGGCGTCATTTTAGCATGTAAATTCATCATGCTGATGATTTTATATGGTGAAAGGGCAGGTTAGCGCATTGTGCAGGGGTCTTCAGTCAGGGCTTCAGACTGAACTGCCGATCTTCGTGTCCCAGAAGTCCTCCTTCGGGATTCTCAGGCGCAGTTTTCTTTCCATGGGCCCCGCGATCTAAACGTCACATAATATAGCCAAAGTCTGCATTACTCAGCCAAACGTGTGCTGCAATGCATGCGCACCAAAATAGCTCTACTCACCTTGTCCAAGCCAAGGGAGTGAAGTAATCCAAGCTTTAAGATCGGCAGTGAATAGCGCAGGAGAGAAGAGAATGTCCTTTTTAATTATACTGTAGCCCTTCCAAAAGTGTTCATGTTTGAAAAACAAACTAGTGATGTTGATGTGACTGTTTTTTCTCTTTTCACTGCCCATAGCTCACAAACGAGTGGCCAAGAGGGATGTAGTATTCCTTCTGGACGGTTCCGATGGCACTAGGAGTTCTTTCGCAGCAATGCGTGACTTTGTTCAAAGAACGGTTGAGAGGCTGAGTGTGTCAGAGGAGGGAGACCGTGTGTCGGTAGTCCAGTTCAGCAGAGACCCAGAGGCTCATTTCTATCTTAACACATACGCCACAAAGGAAGACGTTCTAAACACCGTTAGAAGTCTGAGGCACAAAGGAGGAAGAACGTTGAACACGGGGGCGGCTCTCCAGTACGTCAGAGACAATGTCTTTACTGCCGCCTCCGGTGGCAGACGACTGGAAGGAGCGCGACAGATACTGGTCCTGCTGACAGGTGGACGGTCGTTTGATGACGTTGACACCTCCGCCTCTGCTCTTAAGGATCAGGGAGTCTTAATCTTTGGAATAGGATCGAGGGGCTCTGATAGCAGGGAGCTTCAGAGGATTTCTTATGACCCCAGTTACGCTCTGTCTGTGTCAGACTTCACTGAGCTCCCAAATGTCCAAGAGCAACTTTTGACATCGGTAGAGGCTGTTTCTGTTCCCATCACTCCTCCAACACCATATACCATTGGTAGGCATTTGTGAAAGCTCTTTATGCCTTGTTTTAATGTGAATGTTTTCATGGTGCTTTTTTGATTTGAAGTTTGCTCCATTTCATGGTGAGAGGAATCGGTGGCCTTGAGCTGCTTCATTGCTGCAACACGAGCCCCATGAACTCTGAAACATTCTAGGCGAGAGTCTCTGTTGTCTTGACTACTGCAACTGATGCATTTATTTAACCAAAATGTGTGTGACTAAAATGGCACTGTTTTCTTCCTAGTTCAATATGACATGCCCCGAAAGGACATTGTCTTTCTTCTGGATGGTTCGGATGGCACAAGGAAAGGATTCCCTGCCATGCTTGAATTTGTGCAAAACCTAATCCAAACCTTTGATGTAGACGAGAGCAGGGACCGCGTTTCCGTTGTGCAGTACAGTAGAGAGCCCGAGGCCCATTTCTATTTGAATACCTTCTCAACAAAGGAGGAGGTCCTTGACAATGTCAAAGGCATAAGACACAGAGGAGGGAGACTACTCAACACCGGCTCCGCTCTCCAGTATGTGAGCGACCACGTGCTCACTGCCTCTGCCGGCAGCAGGCGTCAGCAAGGTGTCACACAGGTTCTTATCCTGCTCAGTGGGTCACGGTCAAGTGACAACGTAGATGAACCTGCTACTGCCCTGAAAGAAAGCGGGGTCTTGATTTTTGGTGTTGGCACTAGGAATTCAAGCAGAGAGGTTCAGAAAATTGTCACTGATCCCACATTTGCTCAGTCTGTTCCCGAGCTCTCTGACCTCGCAAGAGTCCGGCAGCAGTTTGTCACATCTCTCGGCAAAGGGCTGTCTGAGGTAACACCGATCATAACGACAGACATAGGTAAGGCAGATTTCCACAAATGTCTTACAAATGCCCACACGACCAGTGTTGAAATTCCATACTCGATTATTAGCATGTTGGGCGTCATTTTAGCATGTAAATTCATCATGCTGATGATTTTATATGGTGAAAGGGCAGGTTAGCGCATTGTGCAGGGGTCTTCAGTCAGGGCTTCAGACTGAACTGCCGATCTTTGTGTCCCAGAAGTCCTCCTTCGGGATTCTCAGGCGCAGTTTTCTTTCCATGGGCCCCGCGATCTAAACGTCACATAATATAGCCAAAGTCCAAGTCTGCATTACTCAACCAAACGTGTGCTGCAATGCATGCGCACCAAAATAGCTCTACCCACCTTGTCCAAGCCAAGGGAGTGAAGTAATCCAAGCTTTAAGATCGGCAGTGAATAGCGCAGGAGAGAAGAGAATGTCCTTTTTAATTATACTGTAGCCCTTCCAAAGGTGTTCATGTTTGAAAAACAAACTAGTGATGTTGATGTGACTTTGTTTTTTCTCTTTTCACTGCCCATAGCTCACAAACGAGTGGCCAAGAGGGATGTAGTATTCCTTCTGGACGGTTCCGATGGCACTAGGAGTTCTTTCGCAGCAATGCGTGACTTTGTTCAAAGAACGGTTGAGAGGCTGAGTGTGTCAGAGGAGGGAGACCGTGTGTCGGTAGTCCAGTTCAGCAGAGACCCAGAGGCTCATTTCTATCTTAACACATACGCCACAAAGGAAGACGTTCTAAACACCGTTAGAAGTCTGAGGCACAAAGGAGGAAGAACGTTGAACACGGGGGCGGCTCTCCAGTACGTCAGAGACAATGTCTTTACTGCCGCCTCCGGTGGCAGACGACTGGAAGGAGCGCGACAGATACTGGTCCTGCTGACAGGTGGACGGTCGTTTGATGACGTTGACACCTCCGCCTCTGCTCTTAAGGATCAGGGAGTCTTAATCTTTGGAATAGGATCGAGGGGCTCTGATAGCAGGGAGCTTCAGAGGATTTCTTATGACCCCAGTTACGCTCTGTCTGTGTCAGACTTCACTGAGCTCCCAAATGTCCAAGAGCAACTTTTGACATCGGTAGAGGCTGTTTCTGTTCCCATCACTCCTCCAACACCATATACCATTGGTAGGCATTTGTGAAAGCTCTTTATGCCTTGTTTTAATCTGAATGTTTTCATGGTGCTTTTTTGATTTGAAGTTTGCTCCATTTCATGGTGAGAGGAATCGGTGGCCTTGAGCTGCTTCATTGCTGCAACACGAGCCCCATGAACTCTGAAACATTCTAGGCGAGAGTCTCTGTTGTCTTGACTACTGCAACTGATGCATTTATTTACCGAAAATGTGTGTGACTAAAATGGCACTGTTTTCTTCCTAGTTCAATATGACATGCCCCGAAAGGACATTGTCTTTCTTCTGGATGGTTCGGATGGCACAAGGAAAGGATTCCCTGCCATGCTTGAATTTGTGCAAAACCTAATCCAAACCTTTGATGTAGACGAGAGCAGGGACCGCGTTTCCGTTGTGCAGTACAGTAGAGAGCCCGAGGCCCATTTCTATTTGAATACCTTCTCAACAAAGGAGGAGGTCCTTGACAATGTCAAAGGCATAAGACACAGAGGAGGGAGACTACTCAACACCGGCTCCGCTCTCCAGTATGTGAGCGACCACGTGCTCACTGCCTCTGCCGGCAGCAGGCGTCAGCAAGGTGTCACACAGGTTCTTATCCTGCTCAGTGGGTCACGGTCAAGTGACAACGTAGATGAACCTGCTACTGCCCTGAAAGAAAGCGGGGTCTTGATTTTTGGTGTTGGCACTAGGAATTCAAGCAGAGAGGTTCAGAAAATTGTCACTGATCCCACATTTGCTCAGTCTGTTCCCGAGCTCTCTGACCTCGCAAGAGTCCGGCAGCAGTTTGTCACATCTCTCGGCAAAGGGCTGTCTGAGGTAACACCGATCATAACGACAGACATAGGTAAGGCAGATTTCCACAAATGTCTTACAAATGCCCACACGACCAGTGTTGAAATTCCATACTCGATTATTAGCATGTTGGGCGTCATTTTAGCATGTAAATTCATCATGCTGATGATTTTATATGGTGAAAGGGCAGGTTAGCGCATTGTGCAGGGGTCTTCAGTCAGGGCTTCAGACTGAACTGCCGATCTTTGTGTCCCAGAAGTCCTCCTTCGGGATTCTCAGGCGCAGTTTTCTTTCCATGGGCCCCGCGATCTAAACGTCACATAATATAGCCAAAGTCCAAGTCTGCATTACTCAACCAAACGTGTGCTGCAATGCATGCGCACCAAAATAGCTCTACCCACCTTGTCCAAGCCAAGGGAGTGAAGTAATCCAAGCTTTAAGATCGGCAGTGAATAGCGCAGGAGAGAAGAGAATGTCCTTTTTAATTATACTGTAGCCCTTCCAAAGGTGTTCATGTTTGAAAAACAAACTAGTGATGTTGATGTGACTTTGTTTTTTCTCTTTTCACTGCCCATAGCTCACAAACGAGTGGCCAAGAGGGATGTAGTATTCCTTCTGGACGGTTCCGATGGCACTAGGAGTTCTTTCGCAGCAATGCGTGACTTTGTTCAAAGAACGGTTGAGAGGCTGAGTGTGTCAGAGGAGGGAGACCGTGTGTCGGTAGTCCAGTTCAGCAGAGACCCAGAGGCTCATTTCTATCTTAACACATACGCCACAAAGGAAGACGTTCTAAACACCGTTAGAAGTCTGAGGCACAAAGGAGGAAGAACGTTGAACACGGGGGCGGCTCTCCAGTACGTCAGAGACAATGTCTTTACTGCCGCCTCCGGTGGCAGACGACTGGAAGGAGCGCGACAGATACTGGTCCTGCTGACAGGTGGACGGTCGTTTGATGACGTTGACACCTCCGCCTCTGCTCTTAAGGATCAGGGAGTCTTAATCTTTGGAATAGGATCGAGGGGCTCTGATAGCAGGGAGCTTCAGAGGATTTCTTATGACCCCAGTTACGCTCTGTCTGTGTCAGACTTCACTGAGCTCCCAAATGTCCAAGAGCAACTTTTGACATCGGTAGAGGCTGTTTCTGTTCCCATCACTCCTCCAACACCATATACCATTGGTAGGCATTTGTGAAAGCTCTTTATGCCTTGTTTTAATCTGAATGTTTTCATGGTGCTTTTTTGATTTGAAGTTTGCTCCATTTCATGGTGAGAGGAATCGGTGGCCTTGAGCTGCTTCATTGCTGCAACACGAGCCCCATGAACTCTGAAACATTCTAGGCGAGAGTCTCTGTTGTCTTGACTACTGCAACTGATGCATTTATTTACCGAAAATGTGTGTGACTAAAATGGCACTGTTTTCTTCCTAGTTCAATATGACATGCCCCGAAAGGACATTGTCTTTCTTCTGGATGGTTCGGATGGCACAAGGAAAGGATTCCCTGCCATGCTTGAATTTGTGCAAAACCTAATCCAAACCTTTGATGTAGACGAGAGCAGGGACCGCGTTTCCGTTGTGCAGTACAGTAGAGAGCCCGAGGCCCATTTCTATTTGAATACCTTCTCAACAAAGGAGGAGGTCCTTGACAATGTCAAAGGCATAAGACACAGAGGAGGGAGACTACTCAACACCGGCTCCGCTCTCCAGTATGTGAGCGACCACGTGCTCACTGCCTCTGCCGGCAGCAGGCGTCAGCAAGGTGTCACACAGGTTCTTATCCTGCTCAGTGGGTCACGGTCAAGTGACAACGTAGATGAACCTGCTACTGCCCTGAAAGAAAGCGGGGTCTTGATTTTTGGTGTTGGCACTAGGAATTCAAGCAGAGAGGTTCAGAAAATTGTCACTGATCCCACATTTGCTCAGTCTGTTCCCGAGCTCTCTGACCTCGCAAGAGTCCGGCAGCAGTTTGTCACATCTCTCGGCAAAGGGCTGTCTGAGGTAACACCGATCATAACGACAGACATAGGTAAGGCAGATTTCCACAAATGTCTTACAAATGCCCACACGACCAGTGTTGAAATTCCATACTCGATTATTAGCATGTTGGGCGTCATTTTAGCATGTAAATTCATCATGCTGATGATTTTATATGGTGAAAGGGCAGGTTAGCGCATTGTGCAGGGGTCTTCAGTCAGGGCTTCAGACTGAACTGCCGATCTTTGTGTCCCAGAAGTCCTCCTTCGGGATTCTCAGGCGCAGTTTTCTTTCCATGGGCCCCGCGATCTAAACGTCACATAATATAGCCAAAGTCCAAGTCTGCATTACTCAACCAAACGTGTGCTGCAATGCATGCGCACCAAAATAGCTCTACCCACCTTGTCCAAGCCAAGGGAGTGAAGTAATCCAAGCTTTAAGATCGGCAGTGAATAGCGCAGGAGAGAAGAGAATGTCCTTTTTAATTATACTGTAGCCCTTCCAAAGGTGTTCATGTTTGAAAAACAAACTAGTGATGTTGATGTGACTTTGTTTTTTCTCTTTTCACTGCCCATAGCTCACAAACGAGTGGCCAAGAGGGATGTAGTATTCCTTCTGGACGGTTCCGATGGCACTAGGAGTTCTTTCGCAGCAATGCGTGACTTTGTTCAAAGAACGGTTGAGAGGCTGAGTGTGTCAGAGGAGGGAGACCGTGTGTCGGTAGTCCAGTTCAGCAGAGACCCAGAGGCTCATTTCTATCTTAACACATACGCCACAAAGGAAGACGTTCTAAACACCGTTAGAAGTCTGAGGCACAAAGGAGGAAGAACGTTGAACACGGGGGCGGCTCTCCAGTACGTCAGAGACAATGTCTTTACTGCCGCCTCCGGTGGCAGACGACTGGAAGGAGCGCGACAGATACTGGTCCTGCTGACAGGTGGACGGTCGTTTGATGACGTTGACACCTCCGCCTCTGCTCTTAAGGATCAGGGAGTCTTAATCTTTGGAATAGGATCGAGGGGCTCTGATAGCAGGGAGCTTCAGAGGATTTCTTATGACCCCAGTTACGCTCTGTCTGTGTCAGACTTCACTGAGCTCCCAAATGTCCAAGAGCAACTTTTGACATCGGTAGAGGCTGTTTCTGTTCCCATCACTCCTCCAACACCATATACCATTGGTAGGCATTTGTGAAAGCTCTTTATGCCTTGTTTTAATCTGAATGTTTTCATGGTGCTTTTTTGATTTGAAGTTTGCTCCATTTCATGGTGAGAGGAATCGGTGGCCTTGAGCTGCTTCATTGCTGCAACACGAGCCCCATGAACTCTGAAACATTCTAGGCGAGAGTCTCTGTTGTCTTGACTACTGCAACTGATGCATTTATTTACCGAAAATGTGTGTGACTAAAATGGCACTGTTTTCTTCCTAGTTCAATATGACATGCCCCGAAAGGACATTGTCTTTCTTCTGGATGGTTCGGATGGCACAAGGAAAGGATTCCCTGCCATGCTTGAATTTGTGCAAAACCTAATCCAAACCTTTGATGTAGACGAGAGCAGGGACCGCGTTTCCGTTGTGCAGTACAGTAGAGAGCCCGAGGCCCATTTCTATTTGAATACCTTCTCAACAAAGGAGGAGGTCCTTGACAATGTCAAAGGCATAAGACACAGAGGAGGGAGACTACTCAACACCGGCTCCGCTCTCCAGTATGTGAGCGACCACGTGCTCACTGCCTCTGCCGGCAGCAGGCGTCAGCAAGGTGTCACACAGGTTCTTATCCTGCTCAGTGGGTCACGGTCAAGTGACAACGTAGATGAACCTGCTACTGCCCTGAAAGAAAGCGGGGTCTTGATTTTTGGTGTTGGCACTAGGAATTCAAGCAGAGAGGTTCAGAAAATTGTCACTGATCCCACATTTGCTCAGTCTGTTCCCGAGCTCTCTGACCTCGCAAGAGTCCGGCAGCAGTTTGTCACATCTCTCGGCAAAGGGCTGTCTGAGGTAACACCGATCATAACGACAGACATAGGTAAGGCAGATTTCCACAAATGTCTTACAAATGCCCACACGACCAGTGTTGAAATTCCATACTCGATTATTAGCATGTTGGGCGTCATTTTAGCATGTAAATTCATCATGCTGATGATTTTATATGGTGAAAGGGCAGGTTAGCGCATTGTGCAGGGGTCTTCAGTCAGGGCTTCAGACTGAACTGCCGATCTTCGTGTCCCAGAAGTCCTCCTTCGGGATTCTCAGGCGCAGTTTTCTTTCCATGGGCCCCGCGATCTAAACGTCACATAATATATAATGTTGGGCAACATGGTGGCTTGGTGGTTAGCACGTTTGCCTCTCAGCACTGGGGTCTTGGGTTCAAGTCCCTATCTGAGTGGAGTTTCCATGTTCTCCCTGTGTTTGTGTGGGTTTCCTCCGGGATCTCCGGTTTCCTCCCACAGTCCAAAAACATGGAGGTTAGGTAAATTGGCAGTCAACAAAAAATTCTCCCTGAGTGTGTGTCTGTGTCTCTATGTTCAATAAAAAGTAGTGTCTGTGTGTGTGTGTGCGTGCGCTTGTATGCCCAGTGGTGGATGGTGCTCTGCCACTAGGGTCTGTCCTCTCTCCCCTTCCTGCACCCCATTCAGTCCCCCAGGGGGCTGTGGATCCCGGTAGAGAGTACGCTGTGCGCAATTGGCTGCCGCTTCTCACCGGTGTGTGATTGATTGTCTGTGACTTGTACCTGTGTTAAATTGTAAAGCGCCTTGGGAATCTGGAAAGGCGCTATATAAATCGAACATTCATTCATTCATTCATATAGCCAAAGTCCAAGTCTGCATTACTCAACCAAACGTGTGCTGCAATGCATGCGCACCAAAATAGCTCTACCCACCTTGTCCAAGCCAAGGGAGTGAAGTAATCCAAGCTTTAAGATCGGCAGTGAATAGCGCAGGAGAGAAGAGAATGTCCTTTTTAATTATACTGTAGCCCTTCCAAAGGTGTTCATGTTTGAAAAACAAACTAGTGATGTTGATGTGACTTTGTTTTTTCTCTTTTCACTGCCCATAGCTCACAAACGAGTGGCCAAGAGGGATGTAGTATTCCTTCTGGACGGTTCCGATGGCACTAGGAGTTCTTTCGCAGCAATGCGTGACTTTGTTCAAAGAACGGTTGAGAGGCTGAGTGTGTCAGAGGAGGGAGACCGTGTGTCGGTAGTCCAGTTCAGCAGAGACCCAGAGGCTCATTTCTATCTTAACACATACGCCACAAAGGAAGACGTTCTAAACACCGTTAGAAGTCTGAGGCACAAAGGAGGAAGAACGTTGAACACGGGGGCGGCTCTCCAGTACGTCAGAGACAATGTCTTTACTGCCGCCTCCGGTGGCAGACGACTGGAAGGAGCGCGACAGATACTGGTCCTGCTGACAGGTGGACGGTCGTTTGATGACGTTGACACCTCCGCCTCTGCTCTTAAGGATCAGGGAGTCTTAATCTTTGGAATAGGATCGAGGGGCTCTGATAGCAGGGAGCTTCAGAGGATTTCTTATGACCCCAGTTACGCTCTGTCTGTGTCAGACTTCACTGAGCTCCCAAATGTCCAAGAGCAACTTTTGACATCGGTAGAGGCTGTTTCTGTTCCCATCACTCCTCCAACACCATATACCATTGGTAGGCATTTGTGAAAGCTCTTTATGCCTTGTTTTAATCTGAATGTTTTCATGGTGCTTTTTTGATTTGAAGTTTGCTCCATTTCATGGTGAGAGGAATCGGTGGCCTTGAGCTGCTTCATTGCTGCAACACGAGCCCCATGAACTCTGAAACATTCTAGGCGAGAGTCTCTGTTGTCTTGACTACTGCAACTGATGCATTTATTTAACCAAAATGTGTGTGACTAAAATGGCACTGTTTTCTTCCTAGTTCAATATGACATGCCCCGAAAGGACATTGTCTTTCTTCTGGATGGTTCGGATGGCACAAGGAAAGGATTCCCTGCCATGCTTGAATTTGTGCAAAACCTAATCCAAACCTTTGATGTAGACGAGAGCAGGGACCGCGTTTCCGTTGTGCAGTACAGTAGAGAGCCCGAGGCCCATTTTTATTTGAATACCTTCTCAACAAAGGAGGAGGTCCTTGACAATGTCAAAGGCATAAGACACAGAGGAGGGCGACTACTCAACACCGGCTCCGCTCTCCAGTATGTGAGCGACCACGTGCTCACTGCCTCTGCCGGCAGCAGGCGTCAGCAAGGTGTCACACAGGTTCTTATCCTGCTCAGTGGGTCACGGTCAAGTGACAACGTAGATGAACCTGCTACTGCCCTGAAAGAAAGCGGGGTCTTGATTTTTGGTGTTGGCACTAGGAATTCAAGCAGAGAGGTTCAGAAAATTGTCACTGATCCCACATTTGCTCAGTCTGTTCCCGAGCTCTCTGACCTCGCAAGAGTCCGGCAGCAGTTTGTCACATCTCTCGGCAAAGGGCTGTCTGAGGTAACACCGATCATAACGACAGACATAGGTAAGGCAGATTTCCACAAATGTCTTACAAATGCCCACACGACCAGTGCTGAAATTCCATACTCGATTATTAGCATGTTGGGCGTCATTTTAGCATGTAAATTCATCATGCTGATGATTTTATATGGTGAAAGGGCAGGTTAGCGCATTGTGCAGGGGTCTTCAGTCAGGGCTTCAGACTGAACTGCCGATCTTCGTGTCCCAGAAGTCCTCCTTCGGGATTCTCAGGCGCAGTTTTCTTTCCATGGGCCCCGCGATCTAAACGTCACATAATATAGCCAAAGTCCAAGTCTGCATTACTCAGCCAAACGTGTGCTGCAATGCATGCGCACCAAAATAGCTCTACCCACCTTGTCCAAGCCAAGGGAGTGAAGTAATCCAAGCTTTAAGATCGGCAGTGAATAGCGCAGGAGAGAAGAGAATGTCCTTTTTAATTATACTGTAGCCCTTCCAAAGGTGTTCATGTTTGAAAAACAAACTAGTGATGTTGATGTGACTGTTTTTTCTCTTTTCACTGCCCATAGTTCACAAACGAGTGGCCAAGAGGGATGTAGTATTCCTTCTGGACGGTTCCGATGGCACTAGGAGTTCTTTCGCAGCAATGCGTGACTTTGTTCAAAGAACGGTTGAGAGGCTGAGTGTGTCAGAGGAGGGAGACCGTGTGTCGGTAGTCCAGTTCAGCAGAGACCCAGAGGCTCATTTCTATCTTAACACATACGCCACAAAGGAAGACGTTCTAAACACCGTTAGAAGTCTGAGGCACAAAGGAGGAAGAACGTTGAACACAGGGGCGGCTCTCCAGTACGTCAGAGACAATGTCTTTACTGCCGCCTCCGGTGGCAGACGACTGGAAGGAGCGCGACAGATACTGGTCCTGCTGACAGGTGGACGGTCGTTTGATGACGTTGACACCTCCGCCTCTGCTCTTAAGGATCAGGGAGTCTTAATCTTTGGAATAGGATCGAGGGGCTCTGATAGCAGGGAGCTTCAGAGGATTTCTTATGACCCCAGTTACGCTCTGTCTGTGTCAGACTTCACTGAGCTCCCAAATGTCCAAGAGCAACTTTTGACATCGGTAGAGGCTGTTTCTGTTCCCATCACTCCTCCAACACCATATACCATTGGTAGGCATTTGTGAAAGCTCTTTATGCCTTGTTTTAATCTGAATGTTTTCATGGTGCTTTTTTGATTTGAAGTTTGCTCCATTTCATGGTGAGAGGAATCGGTGGCCTTGAGCTGCTTCATTGCTGCAACACGAGCCCCATGAACTCTGAAACATTCTAGGCGAGAGTCTCTGTTGTCTTGACTACTGCAACTGATGCATTTATTTAACCAAAATGTGTGTGACTAAAATGGCACTGTTTTCTTCCTAGTTCAATATGACATGCCCCGAAAGGACATTGTCTTTCTTCTGGATGGTTCGGATGGCACAAGGAAAGGATTCCCTGCCATGCTTGAATTTGTGCAAAACCTAATCCAAACCTTTGATGTAGACGAGAGCAGGGACCGCGTTTCCGTTGTGCAGTACAGTAGAGAGCCCGAGGCCCATTTCTATTTGAATACCTTCTCAACAAAGGAGGAGGTCCTTGACAATGTCAAAGGCATAAGACACAGAGGAGGGCGACTACTCAACACCGGCTCCGCTCTCCAGTATGTGAGCGACCACGTGCTCACTGCCTCTGCCGGCAGCAGGCGTCAGCAAGGTGTCACACAGGTTCTTATCCTGCTCAGTGGGTCACGGTCAAGTGACAACGTAGATGAACCTGCTACTGCCCTGAAAGAAAGCGGGGTCTTGATTTTTGGTGTTGGCACTAGGAATTCAAGCAGAGAGGTTCAGAAAATTGTCACTGATCCCACATTTGCTCAGTCTGTTCCCGAGCTCTCTGACCTCGCAAGAGTCCGGCAGCAGTTTGTCACATCTCTCGGCAAAGGGCTGTCTGAGGTAACACCGTTCATAATGACAGACATAGGTAAGGCAGATTTCTACAAATGTCTTACAAATGCCCACACGACCAGTGCTGATATTCCATACTCGATTATTAGCATGTTGGGTGTCATTTTAGCATGTAAATTCATCATGCTGATGATTTTATATGGTGAAAGGGCAGGTTAGCGCATTGTGCAGGGGTCTTCAGTCAGGGCTTCAGACTGAACTGCCGATCTTCGTGTCCCCGAAGTCCTCCTTCGGGATTCTCAGGCGCAGTTTTCTTTCCATGGGCCCCGCGATCTAAACGTCACATAATATAGCCAAAGTCCAAGTCTGCATTACTCAGCCAAACGTGTGCTGCAATGCATGCGCACCAAAATAGCTCTACCCACCGTGTCCAAGCCAAGGGAGTGAAGTAATCCAAGCTTTAAGATCGGCAGTGAATAGCGCAGGAGAGAAGAGAATGTCCTTTTTAATTATACTGTAGCCCTTCCAAAGGTGTTCATGTTTGAAAAACAAACTAGTGATGTTGATGTGACTTTGTTTTTTCTCTTTTCACTGCCCATAGCTCACAAACGAGTGGCCAAGAGGGATGTAGTATTCCTTCTGGACGGTTCCGATGGCACTAGGAGTTCTTTCGCAGCAATGCGTGACTTTGTTCAAAGAACGGTTGAGAGGCTGAGTGTGTCAGAGGAGGGAGACCGTGTGTCGGTAGTCCAGTTCAGCAGAGACCCAGAGGCTCATTTCTATCTTAACACATACGCCACAAAGGAAGACGTTCTAAACACCGTTAGAAGTCTGAGGCACAAAGGAGGAAGAACGTTGAACACGGGGGCGGCTCTCCAGTACGTCAGAGACAATGTCTTTACTGCCGCCTCCGGTGGCAGACGACTGGAAGGAGCGCGACAGATACTGGTCCTGCTGACAGGTGGACGGTCGTTTGATGACGTTGACACCTCCGCCTCTGCTCTTAAGGATCAGGGAGTCTTAATCTTTGGAATAGGATCGAGGGGCTCTGATAGCAGGGAGCTTCAGAGGATTTCTTATGACCCCAGTTACGCTCTGTCTGTGTCAGACTTCACTGAGCTCCCAAATGTCCAAGAGCAACTTTTGACATCGGTAGAGGCTGTTTCTGTTCCCATCACTCCTCCAACACCATATACCATTGGTAGGCATTTGTGAAAGCTCTTTATGCCTTGTTTTAATCTGAATGTTTTCATGGTGCTTTTTTGATTTGAAGTTTGCTCCATTTCATGGTGAGAGGAATCGGTGGCCTTGAGCTGCTTCATTGCTGCAACACGAGCCCCATGAACTCTGAAACATTCTAAGCGAGAGTCTCTGTTGTCTTGACTACTGCAACTGATGCATTTATTTAACCAAAATGTGTGTGACTAAAATGGCACTGTTTTCTTCCTAGTTCAATATGACATGCCCCGAAAGGACATTGTCTTTCTTCTGGATGGTTCGGATGGCACAAGGAAAGGATTCCCTGCCATGCTTGAATTTGTGCAAAACCTAATCCAAACCTTTGATGTAGACGAGAGCAGGGACCGCGTTTCCGTTGTGCAGTACAGTAGAGAGCCTGAGGCCCATTTCTATTTGAATACCTTCTCAACAAAGGAGGAGGTCCTTGACAATGTCAAAGGCATAAGACACAGAGGAGGGCGACTACTCAACACCGGCTCCGCTCTCCAGTATGTGAGCGACCACGTGCTCACTGCCTCTGCCGGCAGCAGGCGTCAGCAAGGTGTCACACAGGTTCTTATCCTGCTCAGTGGGTCACGGTCAAGTGACAACGTAGATGAACCTGCTACTGCCCTGAAAGAAAGCGGGGTCTTGATTTTTGGTGTTGGCACTAGGAATTCAAGCAGAGAGGTTCAGAAAATTGTCACTGATCCCACATTTGCTCAGTCTGTTCCCGAGCTCTCTGACCTCGCAAGAGTCCGGCAGCAGTTTGTCACATCTCTCGGCAAAGGGCTGTCTGAGGTAACACCGTTCATAACGACAGACATAGGTAAGGCAGATTTCTACAAATGTCTTACAAATGCCCACACGACTAGTGCTGATATTCCATACTCGATTATTAGCATGTTGGGTGTCATTTTAGCATGTAAATTCATCATGCTGATGATTTTATATGGTGAAAGGGCAGGTTAGCGCATTGTGCAGGGGTCTTCAGTCAGGGCTTCAGACTGAACTGCCGATCTTCGTGTCCCAGAAGTCCTCCTTCGGGATTCTCAGGCGCAGTTTTCTTTCCATGGGCCCCGCGATCTAAACGTCACATAATATAGCCAAAATCCAAGTCTGCATTACTCAGCCAAACGTGTGCTGCAATGCATGCGCACCAAAATAGCTCTACCCACCGTGTCCAAGCCAAGGGAGTGAAGTAATCCAAGCTTTAAGATCGGCAGTGAATAGCGCAGGAGAGAAGAGAATGTCCTTTTTAATTATACTGTAGCCCTTCCAAAGGTGTTCATGTTTGAAAAACAAACTAGTGATGTTGATGTGACTTTGTTTTTTCTCTTTTCACTGCCCATAGCTCACAAACGAGTGGCCAAGAGGGATGTAGTATTCCTTCTGGACGGTTCCGATGGCACTAGGAGTTCTTTCGCAGCAATGCGTGACTTTGTTCAAAGAACGGTTGAGAGGCTGAGTGTGTCAGAGGAGGGAGACCGTGTGTCGGTAGTCCAGTTCAGCAGAGACCCAGAGGCTCATTTCTATCTTAACACATACGCCACAAAGGAAGACGTTCTAAACACCGTTAGAAGTCTGAGGCACAAGGGAGGAAGAACGTTGAACACGGGGGCGGCTCTCCAGTACGTCAGAGACAATGTCTTTACTGCCGCCTCCGGTGGCAGACGACTGGAAGGAGCGCGACAGATACTGGTCCTGCTGACAGGTGGACGGTCGTTTGATGACGTTGACACCTCCGCCTCTGCTCTTAAGGATCAGGGAGTCTTAATCTTTGGAATAGGATCGAGGGGCTCTGATAGCAGGGAGCTTCAGAGGATTTCTTATGACCCCAGTTACGCTCTGTCTGTGTCAGACTTCACTGAGCTCCCAAATGTCCAAGAGCAACTTTTGACATCGGTAGAGGCTGTTTCTGTTCCCATCACTCCTCCAACACCATATACCATTGGTAGGCATTTGTGAAAGCTCTTTATGCCTTGTTTTAATCTGAATGTTTTCATGGTGCTTTTTTGATTTGAAGTTTGCTCCATTTCATGGTGAGATGAATCGGTGGCCTTGAGCTGCTTCATTGCTGCAACACGAGCCCCATGAACTCTGAAACATTCTAAGCGAGAGTCTCTGTTGTCTTGACTACTGCAACTGATGCATTTATTTAACCAAAATGTGTGTGACTAAAATGGCACTGTTTTCTTCCTAGTTCAATATGACATGCCCCGAAAGGACATTGTCTTTCTTCTGGATGGTTCGGATGGCACAAGGAAAGGATTCCCTGCCATGCTTGAATTTGTGCAAAACCTAATCCAAACCTTTGATGTAGACGAGAGCAGGGACCGCGTTTCCGTTGTGCAGTACAGTAGAGAGCCCGAGGCCCATTTCTATTTGAATACCTTCTCAACAAAGGAGGAGGTCCTTGACAATGTCAAAGGCATAAGACACAGAGGAGGGCGACTACTCAACACCGGCTCCGCTCTCCAGTATGTGAGCGACCACGTGCTCACTGCCTCTGCCGGCAGCAGGCGTCAGCAAGGTGTCACACAGGTTCTTATCCTGCTCAGTGGGTCACGGTCAAGTGACAACGTAGATGAACCTGCTACTGCCCTGAAAGAAAGCGGGGTCTTGATTTTTGGTGTTGGCACTAGGAATTCAAGCAGAGAGGTTCAGAAAATTGTCACTGATCCCACATTTGCTCAGTCTGTTCCCGAGCTCTCTGACCTCGCAAGAGTCCGGCAGCAGTTTGTCACATCTCTCGGCAAAGGGCTGTCTGAGGTAACACCGTTCATAACGACAGACATAGGTAAGGCAGATTTCTACAAATGTCTTACAAATGCCCACACGACTAGTGCTGATATTCCATACTCGATTATTAGCATGTTGGGTGTCATTTTAGCATGTAAATTCATCATGCTGATGATTTTATATGGTGAAAGGGCAGGTTAGCGCATTGTGCAGGGGTCTTCAGTCAGGGCTTCAGACTGAACTGCCGATCTTCGTGTCCCAGAAGTCCTCCTTCGGGATTCTCAGGCGCAGTTTTCTTTCCATGGGCCCCGCGATCTAAACGTCACATAATATAGCCAAAGTCCAAGTCTGCATTACTCAGCCAAACGTGTGCTGCAATGCATGCGCACCAAAATAGCTCTACCCACCGTGTCCAAGCCAAGGGAGTGAAGTAATCCAAGCTTTAAGATCGGCAGTGAATAGCGCAGGAGAGAAGAGAATGTCCTTTTTAATTATACTGTAGCCCTTCCAAAGGTGTTCATGTTTGAAAAACAAACTAGTGATGTTGATGTGACTTTGTTTTTTCTCTTTTCACTGCCCATAGCTCACAAACGAGTGGCCAAGAGGGATGTAGTATTCCTTCTGGACGGTTCCGATGGCACTAGGAGTTCTTTCGCAGCAATGCGTGACTTTGTTCAAAGAACGGTTGAGAGGCTGAGTGTGTCAGAGGAGGGAGACCGTGTGTCGGTAATCCAGTTCAGCAGAGACCCAGAGGCTCATTTCTATCTTAACACATACGCCACAAAGGAAGACGTTCTAAACACCGTTAGAAGTCTGAGGCACAAAGGAGGAAGAACGTTGAACACGGGGGCGGCTCTCCAGTACGTCAGAGACAATGTCTTTACTGCCGCCTCCGGTGGCAGACGACTGGAAGGAGCGCGACAGATACTGGTCCTGCTGACAGGTGGACGGTCGTTTGATGACGTTGACACCTCCGCCTCTGCTCTTAAGGATCAGGGAGTCTTAATCTTTGGAATAGGATCGAGGGGCTCTGATAGCAGGGAGCTTCAGAGGATTTCTTATGACCCCAGTTACGCTCTGTCTGTGTCAGACTTCACTGAGCTCCCAAATGTCCAAGAGCAACTTTTGACATCGGTAGAGGCTGTTTCTGTTCCCATCACTCCTCCAACACCATATACCATTGGTAGGCATTTGTGAAAGCTCTTTATGCCTTGTTTTAGTGTGATTGTTTTCATGGTGCTGAATATGTATCTAATGTGGAAAATGTGACTTGTATGTTGTCCAACATTGATTTTGTTTGAAAACATCTGGTGTGTGTCCCCACAGTCCACTGAATAGATCAGGTGAGTGTGTCCCCACAGTCCACTGAAAAGTTCAGATGTGTGTGACCACACAGTCCACTGAAAATATCCGATCAGGTAAAATCAGGTTTTAGTCAATTTAGTTTAGTAATTTCAATGTAGGTGTAACGGCTACATTGTAAGCTCTGAACATCAGAGAATGTGTTAGACTTCCTTCTTTCACTGAGGCTAGTTGTCCATGTTGTGACACATGCAGTTACGTTTTCATACAACTCTGCTGTTCTAAAATGTGTTTATAGTGCTGCCTCATCCAACTTCCAAAACATAACAGTCGTGTTTATAATTCCTACAAAATGTCAATCCCTGAAATTCCACTCCTTATTACATTTAAATTCACATAAAAATATACCTAACATCTTGAAAATGCAAAATGTATTTACTGTGACAAGGTTTCTGATCACAAATGACTTCAACCAATGGGTCAGTGCTATGATTAGACTCATCTTTAGCTGGAATTCAACTGGAACACAGTTGAAAGTCTTTTGATATATGTCTCCATCAGCTGTTCACATCAGCATCCTAATATTTATGCTCATTCTTCTTGACAAAACTGTGAGACCAGATGGAGATCCACTGGTAAACAGAACCTTCTCCAATCTTGGCCCATAGTGTCAATATGACTGAGCTCTCGGCTTTCATAACACACTCAGTTTCTTGGTTTTTAACCACACTGGGAAGCATTTACAATATGCTTAAAGTCATTGTCTTGCTTTAAAAATTCTGAGGTAATGCCTATGCCTATGATCCATCTTCCCTCAAACCAGATTGTTTTTCCCTCATAAAATACTTCCCTGAAATGTGATATCACTACCACCTTGCTTCACTTGGGGCTGGTTTCTCAGGCTGGGTTTTCAATGCTGGTGTTCTCATGTTGGTGTTCTCAGATATCTCCAGCATGTGTTATAAAATCTCTCTATGAGATTTTGTGTGTGTGTGTGTGTGTGTGTGTGTGTGTGTGTGTGTGTGTGTGTGCATGTGTGTGTGTGTGCATGTGTGTGTGTTTGCGTGCGTGTGTGTGTGTGTTTGGGGGTGGGGATGGGGGTTGTCAATAATGGTTTTCTGTTCATTTACCTTTAAAGCAATAGTAGACAGATCAATTTTCAGTAGTGGTTTTGTTTCTCCATATTCACTACTCTTCTGTCAAGCCCTATGAAGTGTCCCTGCGATGGTTGTCCTTTGAAATGCTTTCATATGAACTGTGAATCCCTTAAGAGTTCCACTGGCGTCTTGGTTCCTTCTCTGATTTATTTCATACTTCCCTGGTCACTAACTTTGCATAAAGTTGTGGTCAGGCCTTCCAATATCATGACTATGAGTTACAGGACATGATTTCTGGCCATTGGTGTGCATTTTCAAAATGATTTTTATAGTGAGTTCATGCTGTGTGCAGGATTGCTTATGCCTTTATAAATTTTCTTATGCAAGACATTCATTATTGTGTGCAGCCCGGGCACTGTGACTGCTTCTACAGCATTTTTCCAGTCTGACCACTTGTTTGTCTACTTTTATAATAAGATTAGAGGTTGTGATTGTCATCAAGCATGCTCTAAAGTTTGAAGGCCACTTTTTGCTGGATCCATGCCACCATGAGCACTGTCCAAGGGTTAGGGTTAGATAATAATATCTAATAGTATAGTATAATAATAATATAAATAAAAGTTAATAATATCTAATATAGATAGTAATCTCCTAGGTGTCCTTGCAGTAGTATGTGCGGTGGCTTGAGTGTCATTCTGCAATTTTATTAGATTCTGCCTTGTTAGCATGGCCTTTTTCCAGTCTGTGGGTGATAATGTCCTAAGAGTCTTTGAGTCTCAGTTAAATATTCTTTGATCACAACGTGTTTGCTGTGCCCCGGTGGTGAAACAAGGAAACAGAATATTAGTTATATATGTAACTGTTTGACACTTGGAATTTGCAAAGATTTGGGGTTCTGAGGAGGTTGTGACGCTGGTATTCATAGTGTCTGCATCACCCCTGGTGCTTTTCTATTCACAGAACTATGATTACGTGTAATCAACATTTTAATTTGTCTTGCTTTTACAAAATCCTGTGACCAGTTCTTATTGGTTTTTGAGAAAAGGTTTTTTAAAGGTTTTACATTAAAATAACTTCAAATAACTTGTGTTTTATCTGAATTTTAATTGCAGCAGAGTCCCAAGGTCCCAAGAAGGACATAGTCTTCTTGATTGATGGTTCTACAGGTGTTGGGAGGGAGTTCCCCATCATCCAGGAGTTTGTTCAAAGAGTAGTGGAAAAACTTAATGTAGGTGAAAACAAGATCCGTGTGAGTGTTGTACAGTATGGAGACAGACCACATGTGGATATGTACCTCAACTCCTACAAAACCAAAGAGGGGGTTCTGAACGCCATCAAAGAGCTTAAACAACAAGAAGGGAAGCAGCGCAATCTTGGTGAGGCCATAGAATTTGTCCGCCTCCAAGTCCTGGATTCAAGTCATGGTGGCAGGAAGAAAGAAGATGTTCCACAGTTCTTGGTGGTCATCTCAGGAAGTAGAGCCACAGACGATGTAAGAACACCAGCAAATACGCTGAAGCAGTCAGGAGTCGTGCCTTTCAGTATCGGGACAAGAGATATTGACCCTCAAGAGCTGCAGGTGGTATCTTATATTGCAAATTACGCGTACTCTGTGGATGATTTGCCAGGACTTTACACTGTCCAAGACGAACTTATCACCACACTGACAGAGCTGTCTAATGAAGAACTGACCACACTGCAACCTTTTTATCCCAGTGTATTAGGTAATTTCCTCTAACGACCCATTCTTTCCATTCTTGTATGACTTACAATGCGTTACAATTTACCATTTACAATGTACAATATTTGACATTGTACATCAAATCTACAAAATTGTGTTAGATGTACTGCTTAAAATGTGCTTTTACTGTCATATACCAAATGTAATTGTTAATTAATTACAAATTGTTAATTTGTCAAATTTGACATCATGTTTTATATCAAATTTTATATCATGATTCTGTGTTTTTTGTGTCAAATCATGATAGAACCACCAGTTTCGACAGGAGAGAAGAAGGATGTGGTCTTCCTCATTGATGGAACCACAACAATTCGCAGTGAGTTCCCTGCTATACGAGAAATGATCCTTAACATTGTGGAGAAGCTGGATGTTGGTTTACACAAGGTAAGGATTTCAGTGGTACAGTACAGCGAAGACCCCAAACTAGAATTTCTCCTCAATGAGTACACTACCAAGGAAGAGGTACGACAGGCAGTGAGAAGACTGAGAAGCAAGGGTGGAAGAACACTGAATACAGGCCAAGCGCTCGACTGGGTCTCAAAGAACATTTTTCAGAGATCAGCTGGCAGCCGTATTGAAGACCGTGTTCCCCAGTTTCTCATTTTAGTGACAGGAGGAAAATCCAATGATGACGTATCTGCTCCTGCTAGTCAACTGAAGTCAAGTTTTGTAGCACCGTTAGCAGTTGGATCAAGCAACGCTGATTCAGAAGAGCTAAAACTAATTTCTTTGAAGCCGGAACAGTCATATCTGATCAGAGACTTCAATCAGCTACCAAACGTGGAGCAGCAACTTCTGACAACAGTCAACACCATGAGTACTGATGACATCATCAAAACGGTGCAAACTGTGAATATAGGTACCATATTCATTTGACTTATGAATAATAATAATTATTATTTTACTGTATGAGATACTACCTTTACAAATAACCATTGTTGTTTCTGTCATTTTGGCCACATTATGCTTAAATCAAAAACAATTTTCAAAGAACATTCAAAGAACATTTATTTACATATGTAAGTAAATGACTTTTATAACTGTTCAAGTGACTGCATTTGTTTTCAGGTCTTAATCTTGGAAAAAGAGACATTGTCTTCCTTATTGATGGTTCTGACAGTGTTGGAGCAAATGGACTCGCTCATATCCGTGACTTCATACTGAAGATTGTGCAGCAGCTAGATGTGCGGCCTGATCAAGTGCGTGTGGCTGTGGTCCAGTATGGGGAGAGACCTAAGACTGAGTTCTCATTGATCTCCCATGACAACAAGCAGGCTGTCATTTCATCTGTGAAGAGACTGCGTCAGATGGGTGGTCGTGGTGGAAACTTAGCGGACGCTATTGAGTATGTGGTTAGAAATGAGCTGAAAGAATCTGCAGGGGCTCGCATTAGAGATGCCTCTCAACATTTGGTAGTGCTCACAGGTGGTAGGTCAACCTCTGATGTATCAAAGTATGGGCAAATTCTCAAAGATTCTAAAGTGAACTGTATAGGAATCGGTGCTGGGGCAGCAGATTCAAGGCAGCTCAAACAAATTGCAACTACAAGTGATGACGTCCTGCAAGTACCAACCTTCCCGGCACTGCTGAGCATTCAGGACCAGTTTATTGCCAGACTTAATGGAACAATGGAACCTACTGTTTCTCCTGTAGAGCCAAGTGAGTGGAACTATGTTTGTAAATGACATAGTGAAAATAATAGTGTTCATGAAAACACATATTTACATGTGACATAACTGAGTTGTTTTGTTCTCTCACTCTTTCCCTTAGCCACTGATATAAAGGCTAAAGTTGCTGACATTGTGTTTTTGGTTGATGGGTCAATAAATCTTGGCAAGGATAATTTCAAAGAGGTCATGGAATTTATCATCAACCTTATTGACCTCTTCTTCACGGAAAAAGACAACCTACAGATTGGTTTGGCACACTATGCTACAGATGTGACAGATGCTTTCTACCTAAATACATATAACAACAAGGATGACATCATCAACGCCATCGGCCGGGCGGAGTACAAGGGCGGCCGTAGAATTCACACAGGCAACGCCATTACGCACGTCCAGCAGACACATTTTGTGAAGGAGAGAGGAAGCCGGAAGGATGAAGGCGTCCCTCAGATTCTAATGATGGTCACTGGTGGACGTTCACAGGATGACAGTAAAACAGCAGCACTGGCCCTTAAGTCCACTGGCGTACGCATTTATGCCATTGGTGTTGGTGATATTGAGAATGAGCTCAATAACCTGGGCAGTGAGTCAACCACAGTGGCCAGAGCCAGCACGTTCCAGGAGCTCTCAGAGTTAAATGAACAGATCTTGGAAACCCTTGATGATGAAATAATGGGAATAAAACTATGCGTAGGAGCAACAGAGCCCACAAAGGGTGAGAAACACAACAGAATAATTTGAATTTGGTTTTTTTCTTTTTCACTTTACACTTCTGAAACACTGTAGAGAAATTTTAAATAAATGAAGTGGTCAGATTTGAATGCATATCTAATAAGCCCATTTGATTTTAGCTTGCAGCTTGGATGTTCTTGTGGGATTTGATGTGTCTTCACAAAACATCTTTGTGGCGCAGCGATCACTGGAGTCCAAGTTCTCTGCCATTCTGCAACGAATAAGTCAAATCCAGAGTATTAGCTGCTCTTCTGGCCAGGACCCATCAGTACAGGTGGGCGTATTAGCCATGGATTCTGCATCTGAGCCTGTGCACCTGGACTTCACTGACAGCCACACTCAACTCACTGAGGCCTTCAAAAACCTGCGCAGCCGTGGGCCTTTCCTCCTCAACGCTAAAACTATTGATGCATATGTGTCAAGATTTAAGAGTCGACCAGCAGACAGAGTTAAGGTAAACTTAATAATAATAATAATTATTATTATTATTATTAATAATAATAATTATATTCAAAAATTCATCTTTTTTTTCTCAATTACAGTCAAACCATTCAAACAAAATTCTCTATAAATAAAAATGCAGTGCAGGGAACAGGGTTAATTCCAGAGCGTTATTGCAGTAATATAGTAACATTGCAGTAATATTGCACAGAAATTGATGTTTGATTATTTTTTAACTCAAACAAAGGTTATAATCCACCTCACTGATGGTCTGGATGCTCAGTTTAACATCATGAAGGAGCGAGTTCAGCAGATGCAGACTGCAGGTATATGAATAACCATAACCCTATTAATAACAATTTAATAGTTAATGACATTAAAATGACATGAAGAAGCCTCACTCCACTAATGCTGCACAAATCAGCCAGCAGTATAAAATCTAATGTTTACATTTACTTTAAATGTATTGTTTATTTCAAGGCATAAATGCATTCATCTTGGTTGCTCTGGAGAGGGTTCCACACTTTGAAGATGCAGTACTGCTAGAATTTGGACGGGGTTTTAGGTATACACGACCACTGCGGGTCAATCTAATGGACTTGGAGTATGAACTGCTGGAAGAGTTGGTATGTCTTCAGATTTGTGCAGTATTCTAACAAAGAAGATCTTTAAGGAAATTAAATAAAATGTCTTCAAATTAACCAGTTTCCTACATAAAAAAAATACTGTGGTGATAATGTAAATAATCTAATTTGATCTTTTCTGTTATGTATAGGATAACATAGCAGAACGAGAATGCTGCTCGGTACCTTGCAAATGCACCGGCCAGAGAGGCGACAGAGGACCTGCTGGTCTTTCTGGTCAAAAGGTCTGTAACATAACGCTTAGAGATCATATGCAAAACCTAAATCACTAAATCACTCATATATATATATATATATATATATATATATATATATATATATATATATATATATATATATATATATATATATATGTATATATATATATATATATATATATATATATATATATATATATGTATGTATGTATGTATAGAATGTTAATAGACATGTTTTGTTTAATTTCTACTAGGGTTTACCTGGTGGTGAGGGTTACAGAGGACACCCTGGTGATGAGGGTGGACCGGTGGGTGAACTTTCTAAATGTCAAATATTAGGTATATTGTACATCAGTATCAGTACAGGGGGTCCTCGACTTACGACGTTGATCCGTTTCTACATCATGTCGTAAACCGATTTTCGTTGTGAGTCAGACCATACGTACATACTGTACGTAAATAACATACAGTAAGCACTTATCCTATCCTAACACCTATCCTAACACAGTAATGATCAAAAACACATATAAAATACGTTTAATAATTAAATGAAACAGGAATAATAAACAGTAATAAAAAGATTGCGTTATGACCAAAACTACTTAAGTCGAAACAAGGCTTCATACAGTAAATGGGAGATGTGTCGTAACCATGAAACATTGTAACTCAGGACTGACGTAACCCAAGGACCTCCTGTACTTACAAATATTTAATAATTTGCAATCTTATATTCAAAGCTCATAAGCTCATCTTACAGTACATATATTCATGTGGTGTTAAACGTATTCCAGGTATTGCTTGTTGTGAAATTCTAAAATAAAATGTGGTATGTAATAATAATAGGTTAATGAAAATTATGTTTTTAAAGTACATAATTAACATTATTAATTTTCTTCGTTATAATGATTAAAAAGCTGAAATATTTTCAGTGTATTTGGAGCGGTGCAGGTAAACTCAATGCCCCCACAACCACAAACATATCAAACAAATGTTCCACAACATAATATATCCTCAAAGCCAAATGCATTTCCAGCACAATTATGGACCCAAAACCTCCATTTTCAAATGTCCATATGCCTCATACAAAATGCCTCAATCAGAATTACCTCATAATGTAAATCTGTTAACCCTGCTGATAAGCTTCATCATCCATAATCTTTTAGGGAGAAAGAGGTCCTCCAGGTGTGAATGGAACTCAAGGTTTCCAGGGGTGCCCAGGTCTAAGGGGTGTAAAGGTGATGATTTTCATTTATTGCAGTGTTCCCAGTAGAAGACGTTTAGAAAGTTAAACTTACAATGAATCTGATTTTAGTCTGGTTTTAAAATCGTACTACCAGCCTAAGCCTTGGCACAATTAAACACTGTGTTTGCATTTTTTTCTATTTTCAGGGTGCACGAGGATATAATGGTGAAAAGGTATGTTTAAAAAGGGATGCATCTGAATTAATGCAATATATATTGCATTTAAATATTGGGTGTGATTTCTTTTTTCCCAGGGGGAAATTGGAGAGATTGGTTTAGATGGAATTAATGGAGAGGAGGTGAGTTGTCTTGTAACAAGCCTGGTTTGAGGTAGTGAATTTATTCATTATTAAAATCTAACAATGTGTTTGTCACTTATTCTTTGTTGGTTAAAACTTTCAGGGTACAAGTGGAGTTGCTGGCCCACCAGGAGACAGAGGCAACCCTGGGCAAAGGGTAATCCATTTTGTCATGTGGAATTCTTTACTGAATAAAATCAATGTGATCTTTTAAAAGGCAGCAGTTTTGTATTTGATGTCTGTATATGTAGGGCCCTAAAGGTGCCAAAGGCCAGGCGGGTGACGTGGGCCAGACTGGTGTTCGGGGAGATCCAGTAAGTATTTGACATTGTGTAAGGATGCAAAATGTAACTAAATAACTCGACAGTTTTAGTTCAGCATATTGGCAAAAGTTTTTCAATGTAAATGTATCTATAACTAGCGATGGAGCATTTGTTCATGGGTAATTCAATTTTAATAAAAAAAAAACTAATTAAAAACAGAAAAAACACATTCTAAAGTACATTTAATGCAAAAAAAGAACATCTAAAAAGAATTGTAAGTTTAAATAACAATGGAGAATAGAAATACTTTCAGCAGCCATCTTTAAAGAATGATTTTAACAGCTGCTCTCTGATATGAGATACATTCTGGGTTAGGGTTTAGGATTATGGTTAAGGTTAAGGGTGATGGATTAGGGGGGGTCAGAATTCTATGTGCACCTAGTGTGTGTCTAGTTCTCCACCCTTGTCATTGGTTTCACCTGTTTCTTATTTTATTTTTGTTATCGCGAGTGTTTATATATTCTGTGTTAACTGGTTGTCTTTGTTTGTTGTTTTGGTTTTGTTCCTATTATATGTCGTTTATATCTGTGTCTTAGTCACATTATTACGTGTTTTCCTTTGACTTTGACATAGGATTTGTACTTTCATTTGTTTCGGTTTCTTGGTTTTGATATCAATAAATCCCTGAAGAAAGAATAAAAAAGAATACCTCTGTTCACTAGGGCACTACAGGAAAGGATAACAACCAGAGGGGACCTAAGGGAGATCCAGGCGATGCTGGACCACCGGTATAATTTCACACATGTATATGAACATAAACCCACAATGCAGACAACTTTCTCTGTCTTCCTCTGATAAAGCCTTTTCAAGATGCCCACATTAATAGATTTTAGGCATATGATACTTGAACCAGACATCATACTTATAGATAATAAAATCACTTTTTATGTTTCATAAATATTTGCTCTCCTGAGCATTACTCTGTCCCTAGGGAGAGCCTGGAGAAGATGGGAAGAGAGGTGCTGGAGGAGAACCAGGACGACAGGTATATTCACAGTGCTCCCCTTCTCTACAGTAAGACAGGTATATTCACAGTGCTCCCCTTCTCTACAGTAAGACAGGTATATTCACAGTGCTCCCCTTCTCTACAGTAAGACAGGTATATTCACAGTGCTACCCTTCTCTACAGTAAGACAGGTATATTCACAGTGCTCCCCTTCTCTACAGTAAGACAGGTATATTCACAGTGCTCCCCTTCTCTACAGTAAGACAGGTATATTCACAGTGCTCCCCTTCTCTACAGTAAGACAGGTATATTCACAGTGCTCCCCTTCTCTACAGTAAGACAGGTATATTCCCAGTGCTCCCCTTCTCTGCAGTAAGACAGGTATATTCACAGTGCTCCCCTTCTCTACAGTAAGACAGGTATATTCACAGTGCTCCCCTTCTCTACAGTAAGACAGGTATATTCCCAGTGCTCCCCTTCTCTACAGTAAGACAGGTATATTCACAGTGCTCCCCTTCTCTACAGTAAGACAGGTATATTCACAGTGCTCCCCTTCTCTGCAGTAAGACAGGTATATTCACAGTGCTACCCTTCTCTGCAGTAAGACAGGTATATTCACAGTGCTCCCCTTCTCTACAGTAAGACAGGTATATTCACAGTGCTCCCCTTCTCTACAGTAAGACAGGTATATTCACAGTGCTCCCCTTCTCTACAGTAAGACAGGTATATTCACAGTGCTCCCCTTCTCTACAGTAAGACAGGTATATTCACAGTGCTCCCCTTCTCTACAGTAAGACAGGTATATTCATAGTGCTCCCCTTCTCTACAGTAAGACAGGTATATTCACAGTGCTCCCCTTCTCTACAGTAAGACAGGTATATTCCCAGTGCTCCCCTTCTCTGCAGTAAGACAGGTATATTCACAGTGCTACCCTTCTCTACAGTAAGACAGGTATATTCACAGTGCTCCCCTTCTCTACAGTAAGACAGGTATATTCACAGTGCTCCCCTTCTCTACAGTAAGACAGGTATATTCACAGTGCTGCCCTTCTCTACAGTAAGACAAGTATATTCACAGTGCTCCCCTTCTCTACAGTAAGACAGGTATATTCACAGTGCTGCCCTTCTCTACAGTAAGACAGGTATATTCACAGTGCTCCCCTTCTCTACAGTAAGACAAGTATATTCACAGTGCTCCCCTTCTCTACAGTAAGACAGGTATATTCACAGTGCTCCCCTTCTCTGCAGTAAGACAGGTATATTCACAGTGCTCCCCTTCTCTGCAGTAAGACAGGTATATTCACAGTGCTCCCCTTCTCTACAGTAAGACAGGTATATTCACAGTGCTACCCTTCTCTGCAGTAAGACAGGTATATTCATAGTGCTCCCCTTCTCTACAGTAAGACAGGTATATTCACAGTGCTACCCTTCTCTACAGTAAGACAGGTATATTCACAGTGCTCCCTTTCTCTACAGTAAGACAAGTATATTCACAGTGCTCCCCTTCTCTACAGTAAGACAGGTATAGTCACAGTGCTCCCCTTCTCTATAGTAAGACAGGTATATTCACAGTGCTCCCCTCCTCTACAGTAAGACAGGTATATTCCCTTCTCTACCGTACAGAAATCTGAATTATCTCTTATAATCTGGATGTAATTTGTTTTACTTTCCTACATTCCAACTTTATTTCTGACTTTAACTGTGAACATGCAGCAACACAGTCATGGCCTGGTGGTTAAGGAATTGGTCTTGTGACCGGAGGGTCGTGGGTTCGATTCCAAGACCTGAGGTCATTACTGAGGTGCCCCTGAGCAAGGCCCTTAACCCTCAATTGCTCACTTGTATTAAAAAAAATGAGATAAAAAAATATAAGTCGCTCTGGATAAGGGCGTCTGCCAAATGCCATAAATGTAAATGTAACACAGGACGGAACAAATGCTTCATTTTAACAAAACAATCATGTAGTTATTTAATATATATAGTTATTTAATTTAAAGTTTAAATGTGGCAGTTGCTGGAGTTTTTTAATTGTTTTTAAATTCAACCTCTTTAATATTGGTTGCATGCATGCTATATAACTGTTTAACAAAGGTATTTATTCTTATAATTAATAATGGCCTCTCACTCAGGGAGCTGATGGTAGAAGAGGTCCACCTGGACAGGCTGTGAGTGAGCTTGAATCTTTTTGTTTTGAATCAGTGAATTATTACACATTTAAAATCAATGTGCATGAAATATGCAGATGGTATAAGAAAGTGTCATCTGAAGAAACAACATTGATGTCTCCCAGGGCCCACCTGGAAAGGCTGGAGAAAATGGTCTATCAGGAGAACCTGGAACTGGAGGCCCTAGGGTATTCATCACAGCGTCTCCATCCACGCATGACAATACGATGAATTCATGAAGGGTTTTTATTTTATCATTTTATCATAATGAGATAAGTGTTGCTTTAGTCTTGCAGCTATAAGTTTTGCACTTAGTAGTAGTAGTAGTAGTGAGTAGATCATAAGATTGTCACTAAATGGTAAGCAGTATGCAGTTATGATAATGCAGGTAATTTCATACTTTGTGTAATGTGTTAACATGGTATGGTGTGTGTGGGTGCAAAAAATACGAGGTTTTTTCACATATAGGTTTTATGATAAAAGGAGGATTTATGCATATATGTTTTATTGATAATAGGTTTTACGTATTGAGATTTCATAATAATGGGAAGTTTTATGCATATGGGTTTTATGATAATAGGTTTTACGCATAGAGGTTTTTTAATAGGAGGTTTTACGCATATGTTTTATAATAGGAGGTTTTACACATATAGGTTTTATGATAATATGAGGTTTTATGCATAGAGAATTTATGATAATATGAGGTTTTATGCATAGAGGATTTATGGTAATAGGAGGTTTATGCATATAGGTTTTATGATAATAGGATGTTTTACACATAGACGTTTTATGATAATAGGAGGTTTCATATAAATAGAGGGTTTCATGTGCATAGGAAGTGAGGCAGTACAAAATGTAATGGCTGGAGTCTGGAGCAAATGTGTTCACTTAATCGAACTCTCAAATTATATTTTAATTAAGATTTACGCAACAACATCATGTGTAAGTGTGTGTCAGGGGGGTTTAAAACAGAGTTTTACAGAGCTTGCTCCACATCCCAGACCAGACCATTGTCCCCTGTAGTAAAGCATACTAGCATGTTTTGTTTATGTTTAGTGCAGCTGTTTAAAAGGTAAGGCATGGATACTTTGATTAGCAGAGAATAATCAACACCTTCACAGTTTTTTCCAACTTACACCAGTTCTTCTTCACGTAGCACTTATAACAGTGTTTGCATATCTCCTCATGACTTCATGGTACGTAGAGCAGTGCAGCTACATTACAGAGGTACTTGGAGAGTGCATTTGGTATTATAAATACTATGCTGGTGATACCATTGTGACTTTGGCAGGGCCCTAGTGGACCAATCGGAACACCAGGAATCAGGGGAGACGATGGAAACCCTGGACCGCGAGTAAGAGTTTTATCTCTAATAAATACATATAAATATTCTTATATATGTAAATAAATATAAATATATATAAATAATATATGATGTGGTGATCTAGATCTATAACTAGCATTATTTAATAAGGCCACTTAATGTAGTCAGACATTATCTACAAATGTAGTCTAGTTCTTCATGTAATTTACTCAGTGTAATGAAAAGTGTAAAAAAGAAAATAATTCCAGTTTCTTAATAACTTATTCTTTGTTCTACACTCATAAGTCAAGATACTTTATTTCCATTTATTAGGGTACACACAAGGTTAGGGTATGTAGGAAATGGGTTCGGGTTAAGGTTTGAAAATGTAAAGAGAAATTTCTCTCTTTTCTGGTTTCCATTTAGGGTCGCGGAGGAGCCCAAGGACCACCTGGAGAGAAAGGCAGACGTGGTGCTGTTGGTCGTAAGGTACCAAAACCTCTGATGATTAAACATTCAATGATCAACTGTACATGCCTGCCTATTCATACACACATCTATCTTGCCTGTACTCAAATTTCCACATTCTGAAATGCTGTCTAAATTAATTCACAGGGTGAACCTGGAGACCCTGGACTCAAAGGGGCTGTGGGACCCTCCGGACCTCGAGGAGAACCTGTAAGAGATCAGCACACCCTATATCTCCATAAGCATACATCCCTGACCACACACATGTCCTATATCTCCATATTCATACATCCCTGACCACACGCATGCCCTATATCTCCATATTCATACATCCCTGACCACACACATGCCCTATATCTCCATATTCATACATCCGTGACCATACACATGCCCTATATCTCCATATTCATACATCCATGACCTTACACATGCACATCTCTAGCATCAATTTATTTTTTATTCAAAACATTCCTGCCCACACATATATACAGTGGTTTAAAGTCAAATGTATTTATATAAAGATCATATAGATCAATTACTTCTGGGATAATTTTTGGAAAAAGTTTGTGAGCAGTGAATCTATAAGCCGGTGGAAGATTTTGAGTGTGATATCTGAGGTGTTGGCTCAGCCTCACACCAGACATGTTCCACAGTCCTGCACCTGTTACCCATTAATGACTCATTTACAGTGGGTTAGGGTTAACACCTGTTACCCATTAATGACTCATTTACAGTGGGTTTACAGCTGGACTCTTCTCAGTCATGATGACTTACATATAAATAGTGCATTCCTGTTATTCACTTATTCACTGTGTGCTTCTGCTTCTCTGTGTATGACCCCAGTCATGTTGTCTATAGGAAATGTGTTATGGTTAGGGTTAGTCTTAGTTAGGGTTATGGTTAGGGTTAGCATAGTAGCACCAGCCCTTATGACCTTAGCCTCGCACTCCAGTTTTTACTGGTTAGATTTAATAGTTACAATAGGTCTATTATAATAGGTCTATTATAAAAGGTATTAATACGCCATGTTGTGTATGAAAACATTTTTTATAGGGAGAAGATGGGCGAGATGGATTTGGCGTATCTGGTCCCAAAGGCAGAAGGGTAAACACTTTTTTAATTACAATAGTAATGTACAGTTAAGCAATATTAATGTAAAAGTTGCTACAAAATATATAATAATGTGTTAAAGGCCTGATAAATAAGTGTATTTAATGAAATTCATATACAAATATAAATTACAAAAAATTAATAACATGAATCACATGAATAAAATTCTATCAATTGCAGGGTGATGAAGGTTTCCCTGGATATTCTGGTCCAAAGGTAAGGTCAAACCTGTAACATACTCTCACTGTAATTCATTCATTCTGCTCACCTTATTTACCATTTTAATAAATAATCAGTTTCTGATCACACAACATTACCAATTATCATTCCGGTGGTAAACCAGTCTCAGAATTAGCATGGTAGTGGTTTGTTGCAGGGACAGTGCACATTCAGTAATTATTTCAATGTTAGCCAATTGCTTAATTATTGCCCACAGTCAACTACAGCATGATATGGCCCAGACACAATGGACAAAACTAATATTCTGTAACGTACTGATCAGGCAGACAAGGATCCAAGTGCGGATAATAGCCGCTTTTATTGAAACAGCAATTACGGAGTGATCAAACAGGCGAGTAACTCTGTTCAGGGGGTGTAGTGCAGGAGTGATGTGATCGTAGTCAGGACAGTCCAGGGTCACGCCGATGAGACAGAAGCCAGGAGGTACAAAGGGACTAGGCAGGGGACGAGGTCTAGGAGGAGAGCAGAGGTCGGTACACGGGAGAGCAGTAACACTGAGAAAACGCTTGGTATGTGGCATGGCAACAATACTTCGCAACCCGGAAGAGAGAGGAGGAAGCTTAAATAGTAGCAAAGGGGAGGGGCGATGAGCGACAGGTGAACCGCATCACACGGGTATCATGTGCTGTTCCTGACATATTCAAAAATATCACAGTTAAAAAATGAACAAAAAGATACTAATAGAAAATAAATAAATAAAATAAATAAATAATAATAATAATAATAATAATAATAATAATAATAATAATAATAATAATTATTATTATTATTATTATTATTATTAACAACAACAATAATAACAATAATAACAATAATAATAATAATAACAATAATAATAATAAATAATGGTATGGTTGTTAAGTGTTAAGCCAATCCACACCTCTCAGGCATGGCAGTGTTACTGGAGTTTTAATGTGTGTGATTGTTACTTTTTAATTGAGAGTTCTACTATTTAGAAGTAACCAGCCAAAATTGATATATATATATATGAATTTCCACACAAACAATGCAAAACTCTGAGCTTTTGGTGGTTTCTGTGTTTACACAGGGAGCAGCTGGTGACCATGGTACTAAGGGAAGACCAGGATCAAAGGGGAACCGTGGACAGAGAGTGAGCTTAGTGCCTTATTTATATCCCTGCTGCATAGCTTTGTGTTTGATAATTACATTATATATATATATATATATATATATATATATATATATATATATATATATATATATATATATATATATATATATATATATCATATGTTTTACAGGGTGTTTCGGGTGGTATTGGTAATCCTGGACAGAAGGGAGAAGTTGGCTATCCTGGACCTTATGTAAGTAATGTTCTTGAAATCGGTGAATGTTCTTATTAGTAAGAAACACCATTCCCAGTGGCATCAGCTAGCTGGAAGCATTATGTATTTGTTTTTAAGTTATGTAGGTTTATAAGTTGCAAAGTATTATATTTAAAAAATGCAATCATAACACCTACTTCTGTGTTCACAGCAGGCTCGTGGAACCCATGAACACACTTGTTTGTCTAAAAATGTTATAAAATGAAAGTCTTTAAATGTAAATTTAACTATAACTAGCGATGGAGCATTTGTTCATGGGTAAAATAGCTCTGAAAACAAACTTTCAATTTTAAATTAAAAATAATTTTTTTAATAAAAAACACATTTTTTGTTAGGGTTAGAGTTAGGGTTAGCCCTAACCCTAAAACAAACTACTCTCTGATACCAGATACATTCTTTTGCAGATGAACAAATATACTATACTGTAGATTGACTCTCATTGGGGATGGAATTATATAAGTCTAATCTCCTATCTTCAGTCCTTAGACACAGTTCAGAAACATTCTGTCTGTTTCTGTAAAACGTTAAGCTAAATGTATGTACTTACAAATGTCAAAGCGTCTGTGCATTTAAAAATATTTATGTGAACCTTAACCCTAACCTACCAGCTTACATTTGCTAGCTAGTCTGGTTTTTACCTTACAGGAAGCTTCAGTTACCTAGTTTGGTTTTTACCTTACAGAAAGCTTCAGTTAGCTAGTTTGGTTTTTAGCTTTAGCTTGCATCTCCCTCTAGATCATTCCCAAAATATGTAAAATATATGTATGACTATATATCAGGCAATCCTGCGATCGTGCTTGTTGCATTCCAGTCAGTGTTTATTGGTGTCTTTGCGGTCCTTAAGGCTAGAGTTTGGGGTGTTATGGCAAGGGATGAGTAGTTACTCCATCTTCTTTGTTTGTTTTTGTTTATTTGTTTTAGTCTTAAATGACTGTAACCAGTTAGTGTTTTCTATTTGTCTTTGACCTTTGAGTTTAGTGAATTTGAGGGATTAAAGATCACAGAGATTAACCCAGATTAGAGCTAAATTTGTTTGCTTATTTATTTTGCATTCCAACATCTTGTCTGTTCAAATGATCTGGCATATTCTCACACAGTGACTGCAGCAGTTTCTGAACATCTAAACAGTACCTAAATAACAAACCAAACCAAAGATTACAGGTTATAAAACAAGAACCATAAATCACAAAAAGAAAGGAAAACACATGAGAAACAACATGAGAGAAATTCTCATGTCATTTACACTAAATAACTGTATTATATCTGTACAATTATATCCATGTATACCCCATGCAAATGCAAATCTCAAAGCAATATTGAACTGGGGAATAGAAATCATGCAGATGTTCATAAAATATACATAATGTGTTTAATCTAGGGTTAGAGTTAATCTAGGGCTAAATCTAAACCTAACCCTAACCTCACTAGTAATCAGTACAAAACACTCAAACTGCTGTCAAGTAACATAACAGATGATCTAATTATATAGAACATGTAGACTGTGTATAATACCTCATTGTTGACACGTAGTAAACTAAGAATGCTTCAACTGACACATATTTTCATATAAATGCTGAGATGTAGTAGGGATCAAAGCCGGAGTGGCGGATGGGCCGGCTCATGTCAGTCTCTAGTTTGGGCTGATTGGGAGGGAAAAATATTTTTGGGGCGGATTTGGGCATGAAACTCCCGGGCTGAAAAAGTGTCCCACTCCGGCCCTAGTAGGGATCCTAACCTTTGTGATCTACAGTGTGTAACTGCTACAACTCTATGAAGTTGTGAAGTTTTCTGTCCAGATGTGTCTGTTAGAAAATAATGTTTTTGTGCACATAGGGCCAGAAAGGACCCAGAGGCCCAGGAGTGGTATGTATCTCCTCTCACCACAATGTGGGAATTGTCACATGCTGAATGTTAAATCAATTAGATCAATGTACAAACTTTAAAAAACATTTTCTTTTTAGTCCACAACACAATGTGACCTGGTCACGAAAATCAGGGATAACTGTCGTAAGTGTTTATTTAAAGTCCAATGAAATGTGTGCTGGGGTCACTCCCTACATATCCTAACCCTAACCCTAGCCCTAACTAACCCCAGCCTTAACTAAACCTAGCGCTAACTAACCCTAACCCATTACTTACATGTCTGACATTTGCAGTTTAAATGGCTTTATTTATATTCCATAGTTTAAATGGCTAAATAATCTTTATCATAGTAGGAAACAGATCTGACTGTACATTAATTTTTTTAATAATTTTCCCTTGTAGCTTGCTGTTATGGTAAGTGAACAGTTCTGCATTTATTTCTTACGGAAACTGATTTATTGAATTTGTGTGAGGTGTACTAAGGTTGTTTCTGCCCTCAGGATCTCAGGAGTGTCCGCTCTACCCCACCGAGCTGGCCTTTGCACTAGATGCATCATCTGGTGTAACGCGGGCTGCTTTCAACAATATGAGGGACACTGTGCTTCGCGTGGTACGTGACATCACCATCACGGAAAGCAACTGTCCACGAGGTGCCCGAGTGGCCCTGACACTCTACAACAGCGAGGTGACCACAGAGATCCGCTTTGCTGATGCCCTGAAAAAGCGAGAACTGCTGGAACACCTGCAGGGCCTGCAGACGCTCCAAACAAACAAACAGCGCAGCCTGGAAACAGCAATGAACTTTTTGGCGCAAAACACCTTCAAGCGTGTGCGCAGCGGCTTCCTGGTGCGCAAGGTTGCCGTGTTCTTCGTCAGTGGTCCTTTAAAGATCACACCAGACCTCACCAGTGCAGCGCTGCGCCTCTATGATTCTGGGATTGCAACAGTCTTCCTTCTGGCCCGCGAGGATCGTCAGCTTATTAGGGCATTGCAGGTAGGGGGCAGTAGAGAGATAAACGTTTAAATACTTTAAATACAGAGTTTTTACCTGTTCACCATGAACAGCTTTTATTATATGCTGAAGTAAGCACCGCTTGAAATGACTTCCATTTCTGGTTCACTTCTGATTTTTGCATGTATTTGCATTAAGATACTGAAAATGATATTTCTGTTCAGTCTCTGTTATGAATGTGTTTCAGCTCAATAACACCTCACTGGCGCAGGTGATAGTGCTTCCTTCCCCTGGAAGCAATGAATACAACTCAGCTATCAAGAAGATCATGAACTGCCACATCTGCCTGGGTGAGACTGTATGCATAATTCATTCGACAATGTAAACCAAATGCAACATTATAACAAGCATTATAACATGAAACATAACAAGCTCTAGCTTTCTAATGAGAAAGAAAGGCCATTTATTTTCATAGTGTTTTCAGTTATAGCAGCATGACATACGTAATGAAACGGATTAAACTGAATCCGTTTGGGGAATTTTTTGCAGACTTCTGCAGCCCTGACTCGATATGTGACTACGAGCCTCCTCGAAGAATTCGGGAACGGAGGGCATCCACCACTGACTTGGACATTGACATGGCCTTCATCCTGGACAGCTCCCAAAGCACCTGGCCTGGTGTATTCACTGAGATGAAACGATATGTTGCTTATATGGTGAATCAACTGGAGATTTCAACAGAACCATCCACAAGTACCCATCATGCTAGGGTTGCTTTGGTCCAGCACGCACCCTACGAATATCTGCACAATGGTACAGGCATTCCCATCAGCGTGGGGTTCAGCCTGACAGACAATAAGTCATCACGTGACATTCAGACTTTCCTCTTAGACAAGTTGGCTCAGCTAGAGGGTGACCGTGCTCTGACAGCTGCCCTGACGAGCACCGTTGAGCATGTGTTTGAGAAGGCACCATTGCCCCGCCACCTGAAAGTACTGGTGCTTTTTGTGACTGGGTCAGTGGAAGAGGATGAGGAGGGGCTGATGAAGGCGGCCATCGAGGTCAAATGCAAGGGTTACTTCATCGTAGTGATAGGAGTTGGTAAGCTGTTCACTCCTGGGGATGTGCGCATTCTAGCTCAAGTTGCTAGTGAGCCGTCAGATGTGTTCTACAAGAGCATAGACACTCCCTCAGGTTTCTATGATGACCACCTTCAGATATTTGCTCAGCTTCTACCCAAGTACTTCAGTTGTGAGTCACGACAACCAAACACACTTATATGTATTTATGCAGAATAAGTATGAACATATAATGACTATTCAATTCTTCTGTCTCCTTTGTGCCCCTCAAAATGTAGTAAAGAATGCCTTCTACATGTCCCCTGAAGCATCAAGAAAGTGCCAGTGGTACCAGAGTGACCAGCCTGGAAAAGCCCTCGTCACATCACAACACGTGCATGCGTAAGCCCTATGAGAATGATCCAGATTGAATAGTTATGGATTATTAACATGATTTGTAATATGAAATTAGGGTTAATAGTTATGGATTATTAACATGACTTGTAATTCTCATTTCACCAACTAGAAGAATCTGGGTCTGAAGGGCTAATGTCTTTCATATTCAGTTGTTATTATTATTAAAGCTATTAATTACTATTAATTATTATAGGAAGACAGATAAACACAATGGACAACAAGAGGTTCTTGAGCAAAAACATAAAGGTATGTTTGTTACTGTTTGTGAATTTTATTATTTTTACATAAAACACATTTCATGTGTTTGATATCACAATTTAATTGTATGTACTGTAACCTTAGACAATAGATCAGCATAAAACATGTCAAATAACATTCTATGTGCTGCTGTAAAACAGCATTTATGAATCACACTGGGTTAATAACACAAGAACATTAAGAAAAGACCAAAAATACAATGCAAGTTTTCTTTTAAAGCAGCTTTCATACTCAATGGTAATTCAAAGTGCTTTACATAAGAATAGAAGAAGCTTTTTACAACCCAAGCTCTATCACCTCGGTAAGGGCTTTGCCAGGAAATATAGTAAAGATGTTACCTAATTTATTAGAATTGAAATCGAAATGAAAAATAAGAATTTAAATTAGAAATGTAAAGATGATAAATAAAATAAAGACCTTAAAATTGAGAGAAATTAAAGTATCTATGATATTTATATCCATGATATAGAATGAAAAGTATTAATAGCAATATCTAGCGTTACACAAAAGCCCAGACATACTTTAAACAGTCTATTGCAAGAACTTGTGTAATATCTTCTGACAGCTGGTTCCACTTACAAACAGCATAGTAGCTGATTAGTTCCTAATGAACTACAGTTTCTGCCTGGCTCATAGTTATGCTGCATATCAGATAAATGCACTGGTCCTACACCATGAAGTGATTTATAGACCAGTAATAAAACCTTGTCTAAAACCTTGTGAATTGTGCAGTATACTCGTAGCCAGTGTAGGGGCTGAACAAAGGGGGAGATGTGATCTTTTCTTTTGCTCCTGGTGAGGAGCGACTTACAAAGTGCTTTGAATCTGTTCACAGCATCCTAGATAGTAGCATAGGTAGGCCAGGATACAAGATTCAAGCCAGACTACTACTAAACTACAGGAATCAATGCCATTACCAGTATTACAAATAACCTCAGCCAACAACAGTTAACAAGTAGCAAGGTTAGGTCAAGAAGCTTGGAATTTAACAGAATCTAAGGCAAAAGAAATTAATTGAAAACCTACCTTAACCAATCACAGAATGTTCCAAGCATAACAAAGCTCTCTAATAACAAGAAAGACCAAAAGTGTAGCATACATTTATCAGAATAAATCATGTAGAGCCTCAAAATGATTCAGTGGAGTTTCAAGTGAGAAGGCCAAGAAAAAAGAAACTGAAAATGTTGTATGCATGTGCAGAATCAAATGGAGAGGACCTTCACCTGGTTAATGTGACATCCAGTGGGTTCACATTATACTGGATCAGTGATGATCCAAAAGCCACCTATGAGGTAACTGTGAGACGACTCCAGGACCACAGCTTGGTGTTCCAGAAGAACATCACTGACCTCCACCTCATGCTTCACCACCTGGAGGCCGCCCAAACCTACTTTGTAGTGGTTACTGGCCACAACCATAAAGGACAGACCACCCGAACCTACAAAGGCATCATTACCACAAGTAAGACAATCACTTTAAACATTTAAGGGTTAGAATGATGAATTTCGAATGGACCTCTCACGGTAAAGTGAGTCAACTGATTAGTACATTTTTAAAGAGTATTTCAAAAGGAAAGTGAGTTTCCCCTGTCACCATATTACAATGTAAACGATGAATGATGAGTTAGAGCCTTATCTTTGCTATCTCTGTCTGAAAAGAACCTGACATATGGGGCCAACTGGTTTAAATAGACATCATGTTAGTCATGTTATTCTGATTGAAAAGGCACAAAGCACATTGGTATATTTTTGTCAGATTTGAAATAATTAGTGGGTGAATAAGAGAACTATTACATAACACTGCAAATTCATCCTTTGCTTTATTCTTTGAAGATGTTGTGTATGTGCACATAACACTGGTTGCATTGTGTATGTATACACAACACAACTGAGACTTAAATTTAGATAGTGAATCTACTATAATATCAGACATCTGACTTTTTCAACAGAAGCAGCAGAATTCAAATTTGTTACTGGGGCAGAAGCAACAGGTGTGGTATCAACAGCACCACTGAGTAAGCCAGACATTGGTGAGTAACTGGAGATTCTGGTCGGCGGACTCCCTCTACTGTTTGCCTGTGCTGTTTAATCAGTGGCCTGACATGGATGGATGGTTTAGAATTGCCTGACATGCCCAAATATTTGGTTTGTTCTTCATCAACTTAATAAATCATGAGCAACATGAAACAACCTCATATATTTTACACTGGAATTCTGTTGCACCAAACGTCTGACCAGAATCTAAGTGTAAAAATATTTGTTCTCTTTAAGATGCATTCTTTACAAAAAGACGCTGCACTATTCATGTCTGCAGTGTTTTATTATTATTTAAAATGTGTAAGTTGTGGGGTGATTTAAAGTTAATTAATTAAAAATGAACTTCAGGAAGTAAAACTCTGCTGATTTTCCCTGCAAGAGTTTTGAAGGACCTTTGACCCACTTAAAATATACAGCTGTGTTCTCCCCACTGAGACGTCAGGCATACCAGAGCAGTTTGATCATTCAGAGCAGTTATTCTCTTGTGTGGACTTACCATGTGGTCCCATTCACCCACCTGGACAGGACTATCAAGGAAAAGCTCTAACTTCATATCTACTAATAAACTGTAGCACTAAATGCCTTATCAGGTTTTTTTTTAACAGGTTAAATACATCACCTCAATAACCCTCAAAACAAATGCATGGGCATTGTGATTAGGTTCATATTGGTATGTTGCAGATCATCTGACCTAATGGATCAAATTTCACTGAGACATTTTTGCTTTACCATTAGGCAACTAGGTGAGGTTCTGGAAGTAAACAGAGTAATGTGATATAATGTGTATTCTTTCATCACCTTGACGGTAGTTGCATCAGTATATATTTTATCATTACTCTATTTTCCATTGTATTTTCATGGTCATTGGTTTCATGCTGTCACTTAACAATTAGAAAACATGACAGGGCCTCATATTCAGTCATACAAACATTAAACATCGAATTAAAGGGTTTGTTTCTCCATGAAAAATGGAAATATGTTACTCTTTCAGTATATAACTAACAGTTTGGCTGAAAATACACCATTGTTAAAATGTAGTATTTTAAAGTAATACTAATGTTTAATCAAGCTAACAATCAGGCATTCAGCTAATATTTAAATATTCCAATTAATTTTCATTTTTGTAACCCAGCTGATATCACTAACTCTTTCCAGCCTCTTCATAACTCATCACTTCCTTCTTTTGCATGTTCTAGTTAAAGAGCTTGCAGAGCCCTGCTCGTATGACTATGACAGCGGACTGCCATGCGGAGAATATGAGGCTAAGTGGTACTTTGACAAAAAGAATGGATTCTGTACCCAGTTCTGGTATGGAGGTTGTGGAGGCAATGAAAATAGGTTTGAGACAGAGGCACAGTGTCTCAAGTACTGCATGAATACAGGTAGGGAACCCCCACCCCCTCCACCCCACCCCCACCCCCTAAAAAAACATCAAATGCTTTAGATGCAACTAAGTCACTACCTCACTAACGTCAAGTTTCTGTTCCATTTCCTTGGATGCAGCTGACCTGACAGTGGACTGGGGGGGAGGGGTACCGATGATTCTATCAAAAAAGCAAAACAGGTTTCAAAGGAGCTGATAATGTTTTTCTGACTCTCACAGTGCTGGAGACACAACCAGACCAGAGTGCAGACAACGTCCAATCAGAGGTCCATCCAGCTTTAGGTCCAGGTTAGTCTATCCGGAAACCATAACAGCAGCAGTTACTACAACAATTCGCTGATATCACAGATGGATTAACTGGTGTAACAGTGATCAAATCATTTGTTTAGTGGATGGATTGTCACCCAACACACATAATGATGATTATACACAAGACTACTACATTAGATAGCAAAGTATGCTAATGTGTAAATACTTTGTAGAGTGTTTTCTGAGACCGTGTTATTAGTTTGTCTGCTTACTGGAACAGAACAAGTGATAAAATAACATGAACAGAGAAGGAACTTTCTAGAGGGTTGTATTTTTCATGACACTATGTGATACATTATGTGGTAGCATAAATTATTTATAGCGTTAATTTACCAGCATTTAGGATAATGTATTTAAGGAACTGGCAATAATGCAACAGTTCCTATTTATATTCTTAATCACTTTTTAAAATATGACTGTGGGAAAAATGTAAACAAAGCGTCTTGTAGTGGAAACAAGTGATAAAATATGTGGAATACTTCTCAAGGGGAAATTCCCACAAATCTCAAGTCCATTTGAAAAGCATGAGAAAAGCTTGCCAGAGCCTTGACGTACTAGCCTCTCTGAGTAACTTGCCCTGACGTGCTAGCCTCTCTGAGTAACTAGCCCTGACATACTACCTCTCTGAGTAACTCTCCTGACATGCTAGTCTCTCAGAGTAATTAGCCTTGATGTACTAGCCTCAAACAACCCCCTTAATGCATTAATAGCCCCTTCATGCATAAAGAACCCCTTAATGCATACACAACCCATTCATGTCTACATAGGCCCTTCTAATAGCCAATGTTGATTTCTTTCAGTGTGTAACAGGTGCAGTATGAAATCCTATTATAGCGCAGATGGATTGTCATAGGCATGATGATTCTTTCAATTCAGTTTTAAGGAACTGGGCTTTTCTGTGTTACAATGTCTCCTATCCTATTCACAAACAGCAGCGATCCTCTCAATGGTGGACATCTGTAAAATGCCAAGAGAGGAAGGCACCTGTGCCAAGTTTGTTTTGAAATGGCACTACGACTTCGCCAGCAAGAGTTGCACACGTTTCTGGTACGGAGGCTGTGGTGGCAACCTGAACCGCTTTGACACACAGGAGTTGTGTGAGAAGGCATGCGGAAAAGGAGGTAAGACTTAGAACTTGAATACCTATGTTTTTAGCAAAAAGAGCAATACAAATTACATGCCAATGTGCAATGCAGAAAAAAAATGTATGTTTAAAAAATATATATTTATAAAATGCTCTCTATACATAGATTTGAATTTAGTGAACATGAAAAGTATGAACATTATATTACTGGGAAAAATTAGAGGCAAAACCATAAAAAACACCACATGTTAAAATGTCTTTTAGATGCAGATTCTACACCACAAGAAATATAGTGTTTTGTTCATAAACAAACAAACAAAACTTTAAAGTTCAAACAAAGCGGGAAGCAAAACCAATGCTCTATCACCACTTAGACTCATTTACAACAAAGACTCCATTGCCACTAAGAACTGCTAAGATGGTTTTGCAGGACCCAGGAGAATTTGGCCTTGAAAAGCTTCACTTTAATATTTAACACTAAATACTTTAATATTTAATGTAATATTTATGTATATGTAATATTTAATGTAAACATGTGGGAAACAGGTATTCTTAACAATTATAGGACATTATGAAACTGCCATTGTTCTTACACCCAGTGGTCTGAATGTATCAGTGTCTGTACTAAATCTATTTTTAACATGGCTACACACATGCGGCATGATCCTATTGGAGCAAATGCTGGTTCATTTAAGGACAACAGAGAAATCTGATTCTTGACCACATGAGAGCTGCTCTTTGTAGGAAAAAGTAAAAAAATAAATAAACAAACACTTTTAATGCAGGCTTTGGGCAGATTTATACAGATCTCTGTGGACAGCCATGACATGTTATCGGTCCTTAGGATGAAGTACTCGGAGACTATGATGTCATTTACTTATATGTGCTAATGTATGATTCATGGATTCTGTCTTCTCCTTTAAGTTGGTGAGATGGTCATAAGTAACCACTTATCCCAGTGTGGGTGACCACAGAGGCTGTGTAGTGAGGGGCCATGTAGTGTAATATTTATATTATTTTATTTTTATTTAATAAAAAGGTTCTTAAAGTTCTAAAAGAATGAATAAAACAGTTCTAAAAGTTCTAACAGAATGAGTCAGGCTGCAACTCCCAATATGTTTTCAACATATTGTAGATAAAGCAGAATGATATCAGTGAACTAAATTTTACTTCACTGCATACATTATAGAACTCTAACAGCATAAATGATCAGCACAGTCAAACAGCACAGTCAAGCACAATGTACCTGCCATGGATCTAGATTTGTAGCTATCAGTGTTTTTCAAGTGTCTCATCTCTCCAAAGTCAACAATGTTCCAACTACAGATGGAGGTCATGTATGACTATTTTCAGACTTTAGGAGTGCTTGCTCTTCACATTCTGTGGTGTTTGCTTTTTCAGCAGCACCTATTAAACGAACACCTGTTGCTGCTGCAGTGAGAACCTGAGAGAGACTGAGGACGATCCACAGCACCTCTGTTAATAGGGTTAGGGTTATCCCAACCCAACCTCTGTTAATACTCAGAGGAACAAGCACCAACGCCAAGATGCCTGCACTGGATTCTGCCATGAGAATACTTTGACATTACTTTTCACAAAAGGGGATAAAAGATCACACTTGTTGCTGCATGATATTATTGTACTGGTGCTACATAGGTTGTTTGTTTTTGTATGTGTGGGTGTATGTGTATTATTCGTGTTTGTTTCATGAATTGAGCACAATTCATTGTGTATTAAAATTCCAGGGCAAATAGATTTTTACTGTTTTATATAAAAAGAAAAAAGCCATGAATGCTTGACAAAAGCCTGTCAGTAAATCTGTTATGAAGCCGGGTTGTAACTACAGTAGAAAAGGCATTATTGAAAAGGCACTTCAAATGCTCTCATATTTCCTCTGCTTATTTGCAAAAATTATTTTTCCTTTTTTCCCTTTGGTTCTCTGGTCACATGCTAAACTCGCAGTCCTACTCATAAAAGGGCAAGATGTTTTCACTTAAAGAATCCACACTGATGTTTACAAATTTTTCTGAATCTGGCAGAGTAAAAACTCTAAATAATCACAACTGTCATCTGCTTTGCCACTGAAGATAAGTCAAGATGTCATGCCTTTAAATGAAGTCTGCACCTCTGGAACCACTCGCACGAAGCTAAAACGCTCTGGGACAAAGAACAAAGATGAAAGATAGAATGTATTTAGTTTAAAGATAGAATGTATTTGTCAAGCTTGACTTTTTAGTGGGAATACTGGGTATCTTTCAACTTTGTATTTCAATAGAGAAAACACAAATAAATCTTTTTATTAACCACTGCTCTAAGATGTCTTGATTATTTTACTACAAAATTACATGAAAAAGTGGATGTTTCAGGTTGTATGGGCTGAGGAAACCATAAGCCATCATAGCTTAAGAGAGGATCGGAGTGAGTCTACCCATTACCATATACCGCCTACTCTGTTTAATCACCGTGGAACAAATGTGTCCCACAATTTATGTTGAGGTGAGCTGTAGCAGATGAACACCGTGAGTCATTTGGAGTAAAATTAACTTTCCTGAAAAATCCCTGAGTCTGAAAAAGGTTAAAAAAAAATTTTTTTTTCATTTTATAGTTTTATGCTTCATGCGTAGTTATGAACTGGTGCAAACCTTGAAATCACAATAACTAGTAACCAGATGTGGTCAGATTGTGATTGCAGTGGGGAGGAGGAGGAGAATCTGGGACCTTCCTCTGCTGAGCCAAACCCACAGCCTACATTCCTCTCTGCTACTGTGTCCCACACTGTTCAGTTCCACACTGTTTACTGTCCCACACTGTTTACTGTCCCACACTGTTCACTGTCCCACACTGTTCACTGTCCCACACTGTTCACAGTTCTACACTGTTCACTGTCCCACACTGTTCACTGCAGTGGAATCTGACTAATAACAAATGAAAGAATTAAATGGGCCATATCTGATAATTGTGATTTTCACCCCAATTGAAATTTGTCCTCCTCATTTACCCATCTCTGCAGTAATAACACACACACACACAAGTGATTACTAGGGGGCTGTGGTGCACACGTGCCCAGAGCAGTGTTCATGACTGCCAAAAATACTATTTTACATGCATTTACAATCTGTATTTAATTGGAGAGTATTTTGTAATTAAAGTAGACTTAAGTAAAGAAATTTAAATGTCATTTTTGAGATCGGTCATTTGATATTATGACATCTCTGGGAATAATCTAGGACAAATCCACATCTAATAATTCTAACACTATTTGGATTAAACCCAAATAATCCTAGCAATGTTGGGATTTAACCCTAATAATCCTAGCAATGTTGGGATCTAACCATAATGACCAACACTACTGGGATTTAACCCAAACCCATTTAACCTATTTCCCCATCTTCTATGAGGAACTATTATTATAGTACCACATAAAGATTTTTTTTTTTTCGTATATCATTGATAAAGAAGTTTTCTACTCAAGGAACTACAGGAGAGTGTTTATTACTGCAAAGAAAAACTGAACTTCACTTACAGGTAAGAGAGAAATGCTTTGATATTGTTGTCTTGAAATTAGGCTTGAATATAGGCTTGAAAGCCAACTACCAATTAAGTAAATCAGGTGATGTGCATCTCTGTAATGAGAAAGGGTGTGGTCTAATGACATCAACACCCTATATAAGGTGTGCTTAATTATTAGGCAACTTCTTTTCCTTTGGCAAAATGGGCCAGAAGAGAGGTTTGACAGATCCTGAAAAGTCAAAAATTGTGAGTTGTCTTGCAGAGGGATGCAGCAGTCTTGAAATTGCCAAACTTTTGAAGCGTGATCACCGAACAATCAAGCGTTTCATGGCAAATAGCCAACAGGGTCGCAAGAAGCGTGTTTTTTTTAAAAAGGCACAAAATAACTGCCCATGAAATGAGGAAAATCAATCCGTGAATCTGCCAAGATACAATTTGCCACCAGTTTTGCCATATTTCAGAGCTGCAACGTTACTGGAGTATCAAAAAGCACAAGGTGTGAGATACTCAGGGCCATGGCCAAGGTAAGGAAGGCTGAAAAACGACCACCTTTGAAGAAGAAACAAGGTAAAATGTCAAGACTGGGCCAAGAAATATCTTAAGACTGATTTTTCTAATGTTTTATGAACTGATAAGAGTGACTCTTGAATGGGCTAGATGGATGGGCCCGAGGCTGTATCAGTAAAGGGCAGAGAGCTCCACTCTGACTCGGATGCCAGCAAGGTGGATGTGGGGTACTGCTATGGGATCGTATCAACAAAGATGAACTTGTGGGACCTTTTGGGTTGAAGATGGAGTGAAGCTCAACTCCCAGACCTACTGCCAGTTTCTAGAAGACACCCTCTTCAAGCAGTGGTACAGGAAGAAGTCGGTGTCGTTCAAGAAAAACATGATTTTCATGCAGGACAATGCTCCATCACATGCATCCAAATAGTCCACAGTGTGGCTGGCCAATAAAGGTCTAAAAGTAGAAAAAATAATGACATGGCCCCCTTTTCCACCTGATCTGTACCCATTTTATGTGGTCCCTCATAAAATGTAAGCTCTACAGGGAGGGAAAACAGTACACCTCTCTGAAGTGTCTGGGAGGCTGTGGTTGCTGCTGCACACAATGTTGATTGTAAACAGATCGATCACCTGACAATCAATGGATGGCTTTTGAGTGTCATCGTAAAAAAAAGGTGGTTATATTGGTCACTGATTTGTTTTTGGTTTTGTTTTTGAATGTCAGAAATTTTTATTTCTAAATTCTGTGTTATATTGATTTATAGGGGTGGGTATCACCACTGATTTCCCATTTCGATTCAGAAGGTCCCAATTCAAATCGATTTTTGATTCGATCCGATTCAATATCGATTCTTGTAGGGACATTTCAGTTACAATAAAAAGTGTAGTTTGAATGTGAAATGTAATGATACAAGGAACTCTCAAACTTTATTAAAATGTATTAAGATATTAGTGTTTATACTGAACAACAGTTACATTCTTTTTTTAATATCAATTAATGCACACTCTTCCACATAGCTCCAGCGTCGCAACCGGCGTGAGGGTCCGCGCACCGAAAACGACGTAATCGCGGTGGCTCCGCTCGTGCACTGTCGCTTCACGAGGTCGTGCACCTCTCGAATTTTTTTTGCGCGCGCCGCGCTTCAGCGCAATGAACAAAGTCATGTTTGCAGCGTTCATACACCTTTACAAGGTGGAATTAAAGCACTTCGGTTATTTTTTGGCACGGGGAGAACTTGTAGAGTTTCATCGCAAATGCCTTCTCTAGTGGTGTTTGTTTGGGTTCTGGCGTTTTTTGAATATCAGGATATATTCAGGTGTCGCGTTAAATGATTTCTCAGATTTGTGGTATTCCCACAATATTTCACGTCCATGCTGCACAGTTTACACATGGCTGTGCTTTTATCCAACTCTTCCCTACCATCATGGTTTCTGAATCCAAAATGTAACCATACATCTGCAGGGTTGCCAACTTTTCAAGATCGCTTGGAGTGAGATTTGAACCTGGAGGGGGTGGCGGTGTAAAATGATTTTTAAGATTTAATATTATAGATTAAGTATTATATCGCGATCAATCGCTCGCCAGTGGTTGGCGCCAGAGCGAACTAGTAACTCATTGAATCATAGATGTGGATCAGAGGTAAATTTTTTTACTCTTGCTGCAGCCATGCTTAACTGATCACCCCAGCTAAGTAGCGGTGCTCGAGAAAAAAAAAAGATGATCTCGCGAGATAAAACGCGAGACGTTAAAACGGTACGCATATGCGGGGAAAATTGGCTAATTCTAAAGATCGATCTCAGGTTTCATAAATCAATATCGAATAATTCAAATGAAGAGCGATTTGAATCGAAAGATCGATTTTTTAAACACACCCCTATTGGTTTAACTGGTGAAAATAAACAAGTGAGAAGGGTATATATTTGGTTTTTATTAAGTTGCCTAATAAATCTGCACAGTAATAGTTCTGCACAAACAGATATCCTCCTCAGATAGCCAAATAAAAAATAAATAAATAAATAAAAACCCACTCCAACTTCCAATAATATTAAGCTTTGATATTTATGAATCTTTTGGGTTGATTGAGAACATAGTTGTTGTTCAATAATAAACAGAATCCTCTCAAATACAACTTGCCTAATAATTCTGCACACATTGTATAGCTACCAGAACATGCAAACAGCACCAAAGGGCAGTCAGTGAGTGAACCAGTTTGGGTGGTCCAGCCAAAGGAAGAATTATTTGTAAATTTCAACAGGAAAATCTTATACTGGCTCCACTGAGTCAGGCTCTGCTTTTTGGTGAAAGGTCTATTTAGAATAAGCCAACATCAACTGACATTCACCCTGCCCAGAAATTGAGTCACTGCCTCTCATTTAATTTACTGTTTTTTCTTGACTGTCTTTTCTGACTGGTGAAACACCAATCACTTCTTCCATGAACCACCATGAATGGAACAATCCATTTCTACATCTGCAATGATGCATTAACTGTGATGCGGAGTAAGTGTAAAGTGCAAAAGCAAATGTGCAGTCACTTACATACAAGGAGATAATGATGAAAGAGAGAGTACAGGCTCTAACCTTGACCCTGACCCTAACCCAACCCTAAACCTAACCCTGAGAACCTGAGAATGTTAAGATACCTCTATAAGGTCAGTGGTCTTAAGACTCAACTTACTGTCTTCAGTTTATTTCAGGAAAGGGGTGACTCCAAACATCTACCATATGTATAATTTCAGTGTGACATAAATGAACAAGGACCTGCATTGAACAGACCAATCACAGAGTGCAAAGTAGCTTGCACTGTTTCTACTCTGTTCAAAGACTGCCCGGGTCTGAACAGCTGGAGGTCATTTACATTTTTAAACTCAAACAAGTACAGAAATTTCAACATCCTGTTTAAAAAGAAATTTGCCATTGTGCTTTTGAAAGGGTACATACATACACTATAGCAGCAGTCCCCAACCTTTTTTGCGCCACAGACCGGTTACATCAGACAATATTTTCACGGCACGGCCTTTAAAGTGTGGGGGGTAAATACAACAAAATAAAATGATACGGCATAAAAACAAATATAAACCGCATAAAAATAAAACACACACCGACCGATGTAATTGGGAGAGAATCCCAAAAATTTTCAAAATAAAACATCACTCAGACTTTGTTCGTCGATAAAATATATATATATATATATTTTTGCCTGTGTGGTCCGTAACAAATGACCCATGGACTGGTACCGGTCCGCGGCCGGGTGGTTGGTAACTGCTGCACTATAGGATCAGAAAGTAAATCACTTCATACTCAGTGTACTGTTTAAACTGGGCAAAGAAAACCCCCTCAGACATTTGCAGTGTTTAACAGGAAAGAGTTTGAGCAGTGACACATCTCAGCTGCTGCACAAGGTCTTATAGAAGAGCCATGTTACAGTTCCAGGCTTAATCTGTGACTCATCTTTCCACAGAAAAAGTTTCTCCTAACATGGTGGGGGTTTAATTTACATAAATTTAATAAACATTTACAATAACCCTTTAATAAACAATATATATACAATAAAACAAAATAATAAAGGGTTTATTACACTTTTAACACATGCATACCATGCTACTTGCATGTACTGTGTTGTTCCATGCATGAAAATAGCAACATGTGCATCATGAGATCTGAGTAGTAACATACAAGAGCCAGGCGTCACCTGGGCTGTGGGCCTGCAGGGTTTTCAGGTACATTCAGGTATTTTGAGGGAATTTAATTATTTACTGTGCTGCAATTATTGCAATAAAAGGATTTCTCATATAAAATGGTGTTACCGTCCAAAGAACACCATACTGATGCACACAAAGAAAGCATCTACGTATTCCAGTTTGAGTTTTCAGCTGACATCTGTGATGAGCTACACAATGTACAAAAACTAATGTTTTTTTGTGTTCTACCCTGTCACATTTTCCATTGAGATGTAGGTGTCACTTTCTGAGTGATGCCTTTGTGAAGGACCCCTGCTCTTACTGACCTCAGGCTGGGCTGGAAGGGCCTGACCCTAGGACACAGTCGAGAGACGAGAGGGGCCCCCATAACAAACACTGCTCGCCCGTTCAACACGAACAGTGCTCACCTGTTCCATTTGTATATAGACTTTTTTCTTTTTTACTTAAAGGC